>NW_008623494.1:0-21826 GCF_000691845.1 Merops nubicus | reverse complement strand
AATATATGAGGGCCGGGTGTCAGGAAGGAAAGGGCAATCTCTTCTCACTTATGGCCTGAGATAGGGCAAGGGGTAATGGTCACAAGCTGGAGTCACAGGAAGTTCCACCTCAACATGAGGAAGAACTTCTTTACTGTAAGGGTCACAGAGCACTGGAACAGGCTCCCCAGGGAGGTTGTGGAGTCTCCATCCTTGGAGACTTTTAAGACCTGTCTGGATGCGTTCCTGTGTGACCTGCCCTAGACTAGATGGTCCTGCTCTGGCTTGTTTAGGCTTAAATATCAACGGTTTTGTGTTTCTTGACAAATCTGTCATCCCTCCTATTGATTAGTCCCCATTTCTTACAGACTTTGTCTCCTTAAGTCACAGATCTCTACTCTGCAGGATTCAGTGTTATTGCAGCTCATGTCGCCTTGTCAAACTCCTTCAATCTGAACTAAGCACATTACTGCAGAACCACTTACAATGCCAAGTGAAATATATACTCTGTGGTGCTCTGCAGCGAATCTTTCTACAAAACACTGGAACCTAGACTATCTTCTTCCTTACATGTTAGACTCTGCCAGGCCTACCAGGATATACCTCACAGCATTCCCCCCAGAAATCCTCTGCTTCAGGATGACATGATGCTTTCGCATCCTGCGTAAAAGATGCCTGAAGAACATCACGTGTTTCTTCCTCAAGACAAGGTTTACTTCCCTGAAAGGCAGTGTATGAGCTAGGTGATCCCCTTTTCCTTTTCAATATACCTCACAGCATTCCCCCCAGAAATCCTCTGCTTCAGGATGACATGATGCTTTCGCATCCTGTGTAAAAGATGCCTGAAGAACATCATGTGTTTCTTCCTCAAGACAAGGTTTTCTTCCCTGAAAGGCAGTGTATTACTGTCTGAGCTAGGTGATCCCCTTCTCCTTTTCAGTACAAATTACCTTTCTTATAAGTCAGTATATCAAGCAGGAGACCAGAAAAAAGGCAGCTACCTGCAGTTAGTCTTGCAAAGCCAATAGTTTTTAGGATTACTGCAGGCCACATGTAAACTTTAATTCTAATCTTAATTTTAATTCAATTTTTACACCTCAGTCAGTACATCTGCATATCAGTTTCCTGCATTAAGCCATTTTCTGGGAGAAGCAAGACTTCAAACACTAGATTAAACTGAAGGTACTGCCTTTAACTTTTTTAGGACAAAGACTATCTGATCTTTCTGGACTATAGGGCATATCCAGATGCCTGCTGGAGAGCTTTCAGGCTTTCTATCATACATCTCAAAAATATTATTCAGTTACACTAAGCCCTATTACAGATCTGGTTGCTTGAATAATTTTTAAAATGTCACCAAAACATTCTTTCTTATCCCACTCCCAACATTCAAAGTCTACAGCTCTGCCAAGAGGAGCCTTGTCTCCCTGTCTCCCACTGCTCTGTAGCTCAGCATTTCAGATCAGAGGTCAGCCTTGGTATGGCTGTCCTATGGACACAACTTTAGGCATCTTCTTCAGACTATTAAGCAACAAGACAACATTGCTGGTCACTTGGAGTTGAACCTGTGTGGAACACCAGAAGAGAAAACAGTTTCTACCATGTGACTTCCTTGAGAGGCACTAATCTCACACTTGACTGAAGTCTCTCTGTGAAGAGAGACTTCACAACTGCCCTCTCCCTCTGCTGATGTGGAGCCCTAATTCTCTTGGGACTCTGAGAAACACATTGCCAAATGCTGGTTAAAGCTATCACAATCTATAGGGGCTTGCTAGAAAGGCTGCAAGGGCATGTAGAGCCCAGATGCAAGTATAGCAGTGCTTTTAAAATGATACCAACTACACAGGTTTGTGGGTGCCTATGTCTTTGGGGTCAGTGCATCCTACAGAAACAATCAGTATTTTCTCAAAATATCATGCTAAAAGAAAACCAAGCAGACATGGATTCATTTGCACTTCTATTTTCAGTATGTTTTCTTTCATTTTTTCTCTTCAGTGCAGACCTCAATACTGAACACAGTCCTTTCTTAAAAGTAGAATCAACAGCTTTGAGAACCTGGAAGTAGATGTGAACTGGGAACATTTCAAAACTTCAAACAATAAGATAAAAGTATGCCCACCCATAAATCACTAGATTGGCCTGTGGAGTTGGAATGAATTTGAAAAATCTTTCTATTATCTAAATTGCTAATAGGGTACTGAATAGTACAGGAACCAAGGCAACCGTAATCAATAAGCCTTTCCATTTTGACAATGAATTGCTGAAAACCAGCCTTATAAAAACATTTCTTATTACTTCTGATTTCTCATTAACTACATTTCATTTTCTGCCGTGGCCTTTCTCATAATGTCCTAATGTGTTACACTTCTGTCTTTGACCTTAGCAACCTGCTCTAGTTTATACTTCCTACGGACTTCATTCTCCTATTTGGAGTTTTTCTCTTACTACACTTTCAATCTTTCCTCCACAGTAAAGGAAGTTTGCACTTAGATATGCTCTTCAGCTTTTTAAAATCCATTATGTTGTTATTTCTCATTCCCAGCACAGGAACTGTATATAATAACATATCCTAGATTGCTCTCAGCAACGCTACCCTGTCTGGACAATCTCAATGACTTCCTTTTCTTTGTTTATAAAAACAGAGTCCTCTAGCTATTTCCTTCACCTTAAACATCAAAACGACTACCAATGCATTTAACAACTTGCTGAATCTAATCTAAATCTACCCTCTTCCAGTTTAAAGCTATTGCCCCTTTTCCTGTCACTACAAACCCTTGTGAAAAGTCCTTACCCAGCTTTCTTGTAGGCCCCCTTCAGACACTGGAAAGCTGCAATAAGTTCTCCCCAGAGCCTTCTCTTCTCTAGGCTGAACAACACTGACTCTCTCAGCCTGTCCTCACAGAAGAGGTGCTCCAGCCCTCTGATCACCTTCATAATGTCTCATGCTGTATTTCCTTCTGAGCAGATGCTGGTGGTCTGGACCTCAGAGCAAGCCTACACATTACTCCTACAAAAACACAGCACTTTTTCCTGTTTTCCTCTGTGTTTTCTGAAGAAGCTATACTCTGTCCTACAGATCATGTAAATTATTCCATCAGCTCTCTGTTACACAAACTAATTTGAAGGTTGGTCACATAGAAGAATTGTATCATTATCTTCATGTCTATATTTAAAAAAAAATTATACATGTACCTAAGCTTCTTGAACACTGGCCTACTTTTCCTTATCATTTCTTTAGGCTAAAAGTCCCCTCCAAATGAAATTCTAAAGAAAACTGTGCCTTCCCAATTTAGTGACAACACCACAGATCACTATCGATCAGCATTTAAGATTTCAGAAAAGGGAGACAGCGAAAGCAACCTAGGCCTCAATCTGAGAACAACAAACTCTAACATGATAATGAGGAGTTATCTACTCCAACAGAGAGGGATGCTTCTTTATCTATTCAATTCAAAGCAATGGCATGAACATCCAAAGAAGATATGTTGGCTTCCTTCTAAAAAAGTGTTCTGGATTCTTCTAAAAAAGGTCAACTTGTTAAAAAACAGAATCCAAGAAATCTCCAAACAATCTAAACCTCCAGTTTCTACACCCTTTCTGCTGCAAAGTAGAAAGTCTCTTCCAGATAATTTAGAAATAAAATTACAAACCTGTTTTTCCCAAGTGATGTAAATTTTCAGTAATTTCATGGCCTTTTCCATATGACTTCTCAACCTAATGGAAATCTTACTGATCTCTTCACAAACTACACAACTGAAAACCAGGATTGCCTCTGATTAAAAAAGAAAAACAAACAAACAAGAAACCCTCAGTTGTTCTTCCCACAAAATCTACTTTCATGTACACTATAGAGGTGCAGAGACAGTTTAAATATAATTCCAGACACTGCCACACTTTATGCCCTGTGTGGATGTTTCTGACCTCAGGAGCAGAAAAATATTTTCTCAAATGATTCCATCACTTCATGTCTCGTTACTGGATCACGTGTTAATTTTGACCCTAACATGTTCATTTGGAAACAGCTCTCTTCCTTACCTAGCATTAAAGGATCGACATAATATATTTCTTACGGCTACATTGCTTTCAAGTGCCTTTTACACAGCCAAATTTGACGGCATTTTAATATCAGCTGGTTTTGGATGGGTGACACATCCACATTTCATTTAGAAAGAACTTAAATTCTGCAAATGCAGGACTAGATTCCAACTCTCTGAAGTCTTAACAGAATAATGATTTTAAAGTTAACTTTATGGAGTGCTTTAGAGTAGTTTCTGATAGACAAGCACTCCTACTTCAGTGATAACAAAGACAACCTTGCCTTCCAGTAAGAAGTGATGTTGGGATGGATGTGGAGAAGACTTCCCAAAAGAACAGGCTGTCCTTCTGGCCTACATGTAAAAGCTGGCCTACTCTGTGTCATCTGCTCCCAGAAGGCAGTAGCAACAACAAAACACTGCTTTCCTCTTGTTACTACATACCGAGTGGCATACTTGGCAGGTTATTTCTTTCCGTGGAAGGTGAACGGTGCTGGCAAACACAAAAGCTCTGTCCTCTAGCCCAAACAGGGTGCTGTGTGCTTCCCAGGGTACAGAGTCCTTTCCTGTGCTCTGAAGGCTTTATTAACTGGAGGGCTTCAGAGCACTTCTGGCTGATGTGGACACAGTCCTCACCCAGCAGGGTTTTCGGAGGCGGGAAACCTGCACCACTTAACAGACCACAACCATAGCTATAGCATCCCCTCACTGGGAGTGAACTTAAGTACAGAGAAAACCAGGATGGAAACACAGGAAGTCATCTCAGAACCTCAAGACGGAAGACACTGTTTTTCTTAAGTTGGATATTCCCTCTGTTTCTCTGTCGTAGGCATAGCAGACTTGCTTTCTGAAGTATTTGCCCTTGCTTCCAGAGAAACTGGACTGAAACTCAGTAGTTGGACTTTTTTCGCAACATCAGGTGATTTGCTTGTACCACTCCCCAGACCTGCCTGCACTGTCTTGCTTAGACCCTAGATGCAGCAACTGAAGCAGAAAGGACTTCAGATGTACTGCCACTTGATGTCCACCTTCGCAGCTGTTGCTCCTTCTGTCTCAACCTTGCTATGGTCTAGCCTGTACGACACCCTTTGCCACTGGGCCTGCCAGAGCTTTCCAGAACACAAAGGTGAGAACTAGATATACTCTAGGAAATATTTTCCATTTGCACTGTCAGTACTTCATGAAATGCAAGCAGACAATTTGGCAAACAGTTTCTTTCATTCAGTTCAAACCGCATCCCTGAGCATCAGTCTAGCAACCAGCTAGACTGATTATAAAAATTTTTCTAACTCTCAAGTCTGCATTAATGTTACTAACATTCACATATTCTACAATGTAAAATATTCATCAAAGTATTGGAAGTGTTTAAGTATTTATTACTCATTTTTCCCAGGGCCCTGTATGAGCACCTGGGGAAATGACTGAAGAAGCCAGCTTCATAAAATTGATTGCATGCATGAGGACAGATCCAACATTGCTGTTCATTAGCTTTATTAATGTTAAGCACTTTTACTACACTATTACCTTGCTTGATAACTCATGCTTGCAAAAAAAAACAGATAAGAAAACACAGATTTCTCTAAAGCATAGCACAGTGAAATATCCAATACAGTGTTATAATCAAAGACACAAAAACCCACTTGGGAATCTAACCTGTTTTTAAAGCTGGGCAGGTGAGAAGAAAGGGAGTGGAGAGAAGTTTTGCTGCACATGTTCTGCCATGAAATATTGAAACAAGAGAGCAGTTTAAAGCAGTGTGGGCTGAATAGCCCGGGGGGTGGATCCAGCCCTTGAACAGTGGCCTCCTGACCTAAGCAAGACTTGTCTTAGAGAAAGCCAAGAACAGCATCTACTAGCTTGCCAGCCAAAACTGCTGCCTTCTCCTGCTAGCTCTCCATCTGTCGGAGCAAGCTGTGTGATGTGCAATGCACTCTGCTTTCTCAAAGAGCATGGCTAAGCCATTCCTGAGGCACTCCATGCTGCTGTACAAGGTGGGCCCTCAGCTTCCTTCTGCTCTGCCTCACCACAGACAGAGCAGTGTGTGTGCCCCAGTGCCTCAGCTCTACACCATGTCTTTGACTCATGTACATCTCAGGCTATGTCCAGGAGCTGCACATGCAGCACTGCTAAGCCAGAGAGATCAGCACATCCAACGCCCAGAAATGAGTTAGAAGACCCTTCTCTGCTCTACCTGGGAACAGCAAAAGTGCAAGGCTATAAAATGTTCCCGGGATTTTTCTCGCTGATGCTGTTCAGTGCTATGTTTTCCATGATTTCCTTATTGAGGCCTTGTGATATCAATACAAGGTGACAACATCCGTTAGCCAGCTGAACGAGAAGCAACTGACCCAAACCTGTGTGCAACACCCAAGTCAGACTGCAAAAAGAACAACTACTTAAGATCAGTAACTGTATTTTTGAATAAAGCTGCCCATTCTATGAACAAAAGGCAATGATTGCTCCATTACTCAAAATGACTTCTCAGAGTAGCAAGCAATCATAATTAATTGAAAAACCCTCATGCCTTACATGTTTCTCATGCAGCTGCTTACACCATGTGTCATTTTTTCAGGTGTCTGGACATAATAAATGCCGCAGTGTTGTCACCTCTTAAATACACGACCCTCACCCCCATTATGCCTTTAACTCCTAATACTTGGAAGTATTCAAGGTCAGGCTGGGTGGGGCTTTGAGCACTCTGATCTAGTGGAAGGCATCCCTGCCCATGGCAGAGAAGTTGGATAAGGTGATCTTTAAAATTTGCTTCTGACCCAAACCATTCTCAGACTTTTTTTTTTTTTCCCCCAAAGGCACATTCTTGTGTAAAACTGCAGCAGCACCTCTCCCAGAGCATAGGTTTCTCTTTTTGGGTCATAGTTGTGTATAATTGCTTTATTTATATGTATGGACTTCTGTTTAACCAGTCAGTCTTTGCTTTGTTCTTATCGGTTAAATCAGGAGTATCTCATGATCTAACGGACCCATGTACTTACATTTTCATTAAACTAATCCTAACAAATTAGAAAAAAAACATGTACTAAAATAGGCAGAAAGCTGACCAAGGACACAGAATGACAGTAAAAATATTATCGTGACATTCACAAAAATTTGTAAAATTCCTTCTGCATATAGCTTACCAGAAGTTCCAACACCTATCATATTTTCTACAATATTAAAAAATAACAAAGTTTTAGAATGCTCATGTCAATGTGCTGGAAGTGTATAAATGCACAGAACTTCCAAAGACAGACAATTGCACTGAATAAAAGGAACAAGACAAGAAACACTCCACTGCCAAAACCTAATGATTTTGGGATCAGTCTGGAGTAAATTACTCAAACAGATGATTTGCAGTGTATTTAGAAACTAAGCAAATTAAAACATCAACAAATACCCAACTTTGGCCTCAGATATTTTAACAAGAGCAAAAAAGATTTGCTTCATTTGAAATAGTCTACTGTAATCTTAAATAATTTACTTCTGGGCTCTCTTAGTAAACCATTTCATTTGCATGACTGCCTCCAGCTTCATTACATGCAGATTTACCACACTGTGTATCTGCCAGCTAACATCCCTGAACTGATCCTTACTTCCATCATTATTCTTTGTAACTTCACACTTACTCTGTATGCCCATAAAATCATAGTAAACTTTCTGCAACTGTTTTTAAACTCCTGCTTTTAAGTGAATTTTTTGAAAAAAAAAAAAAAAAAAAAAAAGCCCTCCCTTTATACAAATTCATCGCCACTGAGAAACAAACAATAAACAAAAAACAAAGTAAAAGCCTGGTGTGTTGCAAACCACATACCTCTTTGTATTTCAAATGCCCATTTGTTATTATACAGCCTTTATGACTACAGATCTGAGAGAAAAACATTACTGCAGGAGAAAGCAAAAGAGACTTCTAATCACAGAACTTAATTTAGTAGTATATACAAAAATGTGTTTTTTTTTTAAATCAAATCACTGCAGTCTCCATTTGAAGAACTTGTGCTTGCTCTCTTCTAAGCATTTGTGCTGTTTTCTAATCTAACTACTGACTATCAAGGGATTTTTCTTCTGAGCATTCAAAAATAAAATTCCTCCTTAGACTCATTTTATCTCATTTCTCCTTTAACGACAATTCTTGTTACTTCACTTTTCACACACCCACATGACTTTTTGAAAGACTTTCAAATCTTACAGAGTACTGATTCTGCTGAATAAAATATCCACTGCTGTTTGACAGGCTGTGTAATCACTGCAAACTCCACAAAAGCACTCCCATCTCACCAACAGGTTCATTTTTCAGTCTAGCAGGATAAGAATTTTTCTTGCTTTTGTTAATTTTTTTCTGGGCAAAATGATAACCATTCTTCAGAAAGCTTCTCTCTCAACTTGATGACAATTGCAGTGTTCGAACTTCCAGTGTAGTTACTAAATTACTGCTCCCTTGGCAGACCAACTGGTAGCAGAGAGAATGTAGAAGATTCATTAAGTAACATCTAGGGTTTGTGTATGCTGGAGATGAAGAACCCTTTCCATAATGATTCCCTGTGGAATTCTGAACAGATTTATAAGTACAGATGCACCAGGTCTGGCTGGAATGGAGTTAACTTCCTTCATAGCAGTCCCTACGGTGCTGTGTTGTGGATTTGTCATTAGAACAGTATTGACAACAGACCCATGTTTTGGTTATTACTGAAGAGCTCTTGCACAGCCTCAAGCCTTTCTCTTTTTCCTCCTCCATCCTCCTCACAACAAAAACATGGAACACACAGCCCAGTGGGTGTTCCATGACATATAATGTCATGCTCAGCAATAAAAATGAGTGGAGGAAGAAAAGGGTGGGCTATTTGGCTTCCAAGGTGGCTCTTTGGAGCTTGGCTGGGCATCAAGTCTTCCTGTGGGAGGTATGAATGATCTCCTTTGCTTCACTTGTGTTTTTCCCCTCTTTCCTTCACATACTAAACTGTTTTTATCTCAACCCACAAGTTTTCTTCATTCTGCTCTGCCTATTGTTTCTCTCAGCCTACTGGGGGCAAGGCAAAGGGGGTGAGCAAGCTGTTGTGTGGGTGCTTATCTGCTGGCTATGGTCAACTCACCACATTAGGTAAGTACACCCCTGTAAAAAGAGACATTTGTGGGCATAACAATAATATTTAAAGCTTTTCAGGCTATACTAGCTTCAGCATCAGCCCTTATGCTTTGAATGCTTCCTCCTGTTGGTTCATGATAGTTCACAAGAAGCTGCTGTCCAGCTCTGGTATACCTTCACCTAGACCTCTAGCAGCTCCAAAATTCTCCTTGTAATGGAATAAAATGCTATAGCTACTATAGAGGTTCCTCTGCTTAGTGAAAAACAACATTTGCAGTGCCTGACTGACAGATAAGGAATAAATTTTAGATCTCATACCTATTTATTTCTGCTCTTGCTATCTCCTAGATGGCACATATTAAAACTTTTTTTTTTTTTTTCCCCCCAAAGCAAGAAAAAGTTCATTACCTCAGAAGAGCTCTTTGATTCTCTTAGACAGCCATAATACATACAGGTAAGAATTCTGACTTTGTAAAGCATAATTATGTTTTGGATGACCATATCATCTAGGGCTGTGAAATGTTTCAAATACTGCACGGGCAGAGCAGCTAAACAACAGATAGACAGAATGCACCTGAAAGGGTAAGTAGCTAGTGGAAGAGCAACACTTAAGACTAAGACAACTGGAACAGCTTATGCTTAAAAAATAAAGAGTAAATAACTGACATTTAACAAGGTGTTGGGCCACTGAAATAATCAGCAACTCTATCTGGAAGGAAAGGAAATGGATAGGGAAGGCATTGAGTAAATGCATCAAACATGTCTGCAGCCCACAAGTCTTTCACTCCCTTTTTGGTGTAACATGGACAAACATGGTCTGGTGGAGGAAAAGAATGGGCAGCCTTTCAGTATGGAGTCATTCAATGCCCTGTGCTCCAGATTGCTTAAAAGTATGTCATGGGTTGGAGTCACAGTTGTATAGATGCTGCTAGCAGAACATCCATGATTTATCAGTGGGCTCTAGCTCTCGAGCATCAATAAATTATTCCTCATTTTCTGCCCTGTATTCGCTGTATACACTGCACAGTGTTACTCTATCGTCTTAAGCACATGCTGTATTTTGCACCAGATGAACTACATTTTAGATGCTGATAGACACAGTACTGTTTGCCAGTTGCACTCAAGTAACAGAAATTTCTAAGCTCTCTGGTGAACTCTGAAATTCAGTTCTTTCCCCCTGATCCTGCCGTATGCCCAGAAATTTTTCTTCTTTCACAGAAACCACCAGGAATTTTGCTCTGTCTAGCCAACAGTCATTTTTCATATTGAGTTAAAGGGGAGTGGGATAAGTGCCTAAACCTGTGAAATGCCATGGTATTTCTAGAATATGTTCCATATACATGTGCTATCAATAGAATTTCCAGATACAGGTTGTTATATTCAGGTTCTTAAAATCATCTTTATATTCCTAAACAACAGCTAAGATCAAGAATAAGAACAGCTGATGAAACAGCAGTTATTATCTGTACTGCACTCAACTGTGTCAATTAAAAAGCTATTGTTCTCAGGCTGTGCATATACACACCAGCAAAAATTATCTAGTGAAACATTTCTTCTGTGGGGAAAACACTGGTGCAGCATGTGGTAAATGTAGGTACTTTATGAAAACAAAAGCAGGAAAAAAGGTAAAATACAATTTTCCCTTTGAGACATGTAGCATGTAAATTATGCCCCTAGTCAAACAGATCAATAATTAGCCTCTGTAGAATTTACTTTTCAAAGGCCAACCAAGGTCCTTCTCTTATTTTTGCTTAGCTCTGAATGAACCCAAACTTGGCATGTGTATTTGCTTTCAGACTCAACTATCACAAAATTGTTGCTAGTCCCCTGGTCATTCTGCATAATTGTTTTGGTTCAGGTATATCTTATATAAAATGAAGGATGGTGATACTGTAATGAAAACAACAGAGAGCAAATCAGAAGACAGGCTCTGCTAGAGACTTCATCTTCTCTTGTTGTAAAATGGACATGGTAATTTTTTCATTCTGTAAGCAAGTTTCAGGACTTGGTACCAGGCTGCAAACTACTTTGAGATCTTTGGACATCAGTTGAAGTGAAAGCTCTTCTTTCTCTCCCCAAAAGGCAATCTATGCACTTGATCAGTGACCTCTACACTGCGGTCTTCAGATGAATGATTTCCCTTTAAGATGCTTTGTTGCTTTCACATGTTTCCATAACAGTTGGTTTTATTTGATGGCTATATATTCACTACTTTCAAACTGTAATCTATTGTATCAGAAATACATCCTGAATGTACAGAAACCCACTAAAATTGGCAAAAAATCCAGTCTCGTGTGGGTCAGCTTTTTGGTCCATACAGCATGCAAACAATAGGAAATTCGTCTTCATGGCTTCTATAAGCTCTCTGACAATCCAGACACCCAAAGAGAGGAGAGAAAGTAGTAAGAGAGAAAAATAATACCAATCTAATTTTTAAAAAGTCAGATCAAGGCACTTTTAACTCAGCACAACAAAATTATTTTTAACAACCTGTTATGTAGCATAAAGTAACACTGCATTGCACTTGAATATTTCTTTGGAGAGAAACTCCTAATGCTTAAGTAAAAATTATACAACATGGAACACCAGTTCACAAAAGATGCTACTGAAATAAATAAAAGGTTTATTTGTCCTAATTTTATAAGGCATTTCTCTTAGACATGCTCTCATATCTTAAAGAAAATATCTAGTACTCTTAGCTTTGTTTGCTCCATGAACAGCAACAAACTGACAGTGAGCAGTCACCTGTGCTTTGACAACCTTTTCAAGAGCAGATCTACGTGGTTTGTACCATGGGCCATATGTACTTTGAGTCTCAGTGACATAGCATGAAACCTGCTGTGGTATGTGGTCTCTGCCTCTGGATGAGAGCATCCCTCTTGATCTGTGGTGTTGCATTTGTTCCATCTTTACTGCAGCTTGCCATGAACTGTAACTGCTTTCCATATAAACCAAATAAGCACCTAAATAATGCTACGTGTGGCACTATGTCCCCTCAGAATTCTGCATGAACAAACAAGGGTGGAGCAGCATAATGCACTGAACCATATGCTATATACCATGATCTGTCACAGCTGAGGAAAGGTTAAACAAATATAAGTGTTTTGCATAAATCTGAAAGAAATACATTCCCTGACTGATGACTGAAATACAATTAGCTGCCACTTGCAGGAAGCAATCAAGTACCTGCTGAAAGTCATAAAAAATTACTTTTGATCACATTATGTGTTGAGGTCTATGTCTATTTCAGGAGGGCAAGAGAGATGTAAAGACAAATTATACCTTTAAGATTCCAATCTATGTAACTTATGTAAAAAAAAAAAGTCTGTAATATTTTTTCCTCTCAGTTTAAGGGGGGGAACCAATCAAACTTGTGAAATTAGCCTTCTTTTATGCTAATGAGATCAGTATTAGAAAATGCTTAGCAAGCACAACTCACTAAAAATGTATTTGAGAGCCATTTTAAAAGCAGCTGCTACCAGTTTAGAACTTGATGTGAATATGGATGTCAAACATTACCACCTCAGTGAGCACTTTCAGTTCTCAAGACCAGAAAGAAGGAGCTAAGAACAAAATAAAAGCCAAGATGGAAAGAGACTATAAAGCCAGAGAGAGAAAGAGGAAAGCAACCTACATCTGACACTCAGTGTGTGGCTTCCTACAGCATCACATTCTTATTTAATACCAGTAGTGCTAGTCTACTGCTATTACCTTTGCAGTTGCTTACATTTTTCTAATTCACAGTCAGGATCCAGAAGCTTAGTTACTCAGCTTTATAATTTAGAGCAGTGGGCCAAATTTTGCATTTGGCAGACATACCTGCTGCATTAGAGTAAAACACAATGCTAATGAACCTGGGATGTAATACTTCAGTGGGTTGGTTTTTTCCTGCTCCCAAGTCTCTCTTGGACACCTCATAGCTACTACTCTCAATAATACTACACCATATAACAGAAAAGCAATATAGGCAAGAAGAGATATTTGAGTTACTAAGCCACTGGATTCTACCATTTTAGTTTATTTTTTTTAAGAGAGCTTTTTGTTTACCCCTAACAGGATATAGAGTAATTCTTAACTAACTGACTCCTCTCTTCCTCTCATCCTGGCACCACACAGAATGTAGCTATAGAGTGTAAAGACTCAGTAACTTTACAAGAGGTCAGGAGTTAGAAGGATCCCAGCAGCAGATGGGAAGAACAGTACAAGTCAGTTAAGAAAGGAGTCTCGATTTAATTCTTTCCCCTGAGGCCTCTGCCAGCCATGTTCCACACACTTTGCTGCAACATGTGCATGTAGGATAATACTCTTGGGGCAGATCTTCATGTGTAGCAAGAGGTATGTCAACCTCAAAGGGACTTTAATACTTTATATGAAACTCTAAAGCCTATTTTGGGTCTAAATATATGTAGCAGTGTAGGAGGAATGTCTGAATCTAAAGGTCTATAAAATGCACCTGTAAAAATGGGTCTGTGGAGGAAAAACGAGTTCCAGACAAATGGACTACTGCTACCAACTATCACTTCAAGGTCACTTGGCACAGCTGACTTCCTATTAAAAGTGGTTATCGTAGCAGGCAGGATAGAGATGGCACTGTATACTTCTTGCTTGTAGCACTCTGGATTTCTTTTTCAATGGACTGCTGAGTGTCCTGCCTTGTCTTTTTGGTTTTCTGTTTCAGTGTAAACTCCCTTTTGTGGCAATCTAATAATGCGTGCATAGAAACTCTGACATCCAATTCCTGTGATGGGCAAATCTTTGATATTCATGTTTCACTGAACCAACTCACAGTATGTGTAGCTTCATACAACTGTATATGATGCTGAGGAAGTTTAGAAATCTGATTTATTGTGGAGGGTGGGAACTTCTTTAAAATAATCTCTAATACTGAAGAGAGGTTATTTATTGTCACAACAGGCAACTGTGGAGCATTGAGAGATCTAATGTTTCTGGTTGAGGAGGAGGAATGGGTGAAAAGGAAGCCTTAAAATTCAATATATTTTAAAATTCAAAAGCTTTAGTAGACACCATAAAGAAAAGACAATGTTATTACAGGGGAATACAGTTTAAAGAACATGAAAACCAGCATAACCCAAGTGTATTTCATATTGGTATTTCTATTCCTGCCTAAAATGCTTGAAAAGTTCATTTTCCCATGAGTGCTGGAATAACTGTTGTGTTGTTGAGTGCTGAGGAACCCAATAACAACAACAACAAAAAAAAAATTAACAACAAACCAGGAAGGATATACAAGACCAAATACCTAGCTTTAACAACCTGGTTAAAAATATCCAAGCATTCCTGAAAAATAGGCTGTCACATGATAGACAAATATGAAACTTGCTATTTTTCTCAGTTTCCAGCCTGGTATTACTTCAGCAGTTAGGCAGACAGAATAGACTGACAGAAAAGAGAGCTGGAGATTGACATACAAACAAGGACTTTGGGGCCTGAGTCATGAATTCATTGACTTATTACACTGTGAAGCACCAGTCTGTAGCTAACTCATGCTGAAATAACAAGCAGCAAAACCCACACAGGAACAGGTATCATCACTATGGAAGATCCATGGCTTTGACACATGGCCACGTCTGCAGTTCAGTGTTCCATGGGTAGCTTGTTAATGCTTCCTTAGGCTGCTTGCAGCCTACTGCACTCATGCTTATTATACTTTAGATGAGCTCAGGTTTAATAAATGAAAACCAGCTCATGACTGCTTAGTAGATCCAAATTGATTTCATTATTTCTTTCCCAGCAATTCAAATGGGATGCCTCCCCCTCAGCACAGCAGATTCTGCAGTCATACAAGTGCTTTTTATGACTGATGCAATGGAAATACCAAAAGACTACCAACACTACCTACATTTTCCAGCAAAAAGCCAGGACAAGCTGAATTCTGACACTTCACTAAAAACCATTTCACTAACGATGACAGTGGTTTGGCTCATCTGGAAGGAAAGGAAAAGGAACTGAAATACAAGCAGATTCTCTTGCTTGGGATTTTCTTCTGAAAGATCTGTGCAAGACTCAAACCCCCTCAACATGCTGCCAGAAAGAGAATCATGGAACTGGACTCCATAGCTCAAGGGATATACACATCACATAATTTTCCCTTCCCATAAGGGACGACAAAGTAGAAAAAAAAAAATAAAATCATACCACTCTTCTGTGCAGTTCAACCTGCAGAGTTTTTGAAACATAGGGTCTTCTGTGCCCTAGATTTCTCTTTAGAGTATGAGAGCACAGAAAAGGTAATAAAATTTTTAAGAGAAGGATAAGAGAACAGATGAACACACACTGCCAAACTCACTGTCTAATAACAAATGATTAAGCACAAGAGACTGAATCGAGGTTTTATACTGCAGCAATCCTCCAGTGTAGAAACCCAGGATGGTTATTTATTGACTCAACTAAAATCTTAATAGACAAATGACAACCCTGTTTCAATGACAAGGCATTGATTTTTCTAGGAAGAGGAAGTTTTAGTACTTGAAGTAATCCTACTTTTACATTGTAGTAGACCACAGGAATTGCCAAAGTCAACACAAAACTGCCATATTTTAGAGGAGAAAGAAATGTTACCGGCAGAGATTATTTCAAGGAAATATTATGGTGCTCTTCATGGCAATCTATCTCCACCTACTGAAATAGTGACTATGACTTTTCATCCTGATTTAGTGAAACAAGCAATTTACAAGCTTTAGGGACAGCTTTTATTTACATTTTTATATTTCACTTTGTTCTGCTCTGCATGTTCGGCTGTTTAATGATTCATGACTTTTAGATTTCCCTGTTTTCACTTTTTAATTTCCTTATATAACAAAACATTGTCAATGTCTAGAGATGCAAGTGCCCAGTTAAGAAAAACTGTGCAACAAGTGAATTATCTTTTTTTTTTTTGTTAATACAAGAACCACAGAATGGCTTAGATTGGAAAGGACCCTAGAGATCATCTAATCCAACCTCCTCACCATAGGCAGGGATGCCTCTCAGCTAGACTAGGTTGCTCAAGGCCTCATCCAACCTGGCCTTAAATACCTCCACAACCTCTCTGGGCAATCTTTTCCAGAGTCTTGCCTCCCTTGTACTGAAGAATTTCTCCCTAAAATCTAAACAAACAGAAAAACAGGACAACTAGAGCTCCACAGAACCCCAAAGTATTGGCACAGAAAGAGCTCAGGGAAGGGCTCCTGTGCTTAGACAAAGAATTGAACCTCACAGTCCCAGGGCAGGATTGTGTATCCCAAAACTCATGCCAAAAGTACACACCCACTGAGTTAAAAAGCAAGAAAGTAACTAGGAGAAAGCTATTAATACCAACAGAGACAGATCTTAGGGAACGGGCTATCTTTTCTCTCATGATTGAGACCTTGATGGTTTCTTATCTAACCAACATTCCAGAAGTTCATTTACAAGCCCAGTAGGTTTTCAGGCAATGTCCCACATAGCCGGAAAAAAAAAACTGGTTAGAGAAAATCTTTGTGTAAAACTTTTGTTTCACAAAATATCTACCAAGGATGACAATCTTTGAAATATACTATGCTTTCCATTGTAGATTTCTGTCAAATTAATCCACGTGAATATAGCTATCACAGACTAAAACACTGTGCATCTTCAGACACACCTCCAAATAACACAGAGACTGTATTAATACAATTACAGAAGTTCATCCACATGAGTGCATCTTGTGGAAGACCTGAGTCACACCCAAGTCTTTGTAGGGCATATATGCAAACAGGCTTTCACTGAATTACAAAATAAAAATTAATCAAGTAGCCTAATTTTCTATTTACAGTATTAAAGGTGTCACTGTTGTTAACAGCTGCAACGTTTGAGTGCAGAATTGAATACTTGAAAGGCATTTAAAAAGACCCAACCAACCAAAAAAACAAAACAAAAGATCACTTCCTGAACTGCCGAAGAAGGTACCACAAAATTGTATACAGCTACCAAAAAGAGACAAAATGAAACAGAGACAGAAAAAAGGAGTGAGAAAGAAAATAATAAAGAAAAAATAACATGAAATTAAGCTACGGTGCTTTTCAACAGAATAGTCAGAATATTATGCCTCTTCTTCAGGCAGAAGAAGATATAACTCTCATAACTCAAATTTAGCAAGTAAGTTAGTTACTGTCCTTCATATGAAAAGAAGTGCTTGTACATAGACATGATATTAATGAAACCACTTAGACATCTGTGGCTGAAGGCAAACAGCTGTGACACTGCAAGCAGTACCTCACAAATACAGCAATTCCTTAAACATCAGTGGAGCAGCACAGCTGTCTCCACTCTTTTACATGTAGCAAACCCACCCAAAGACAAGGGGTTTTTGTTTCTTTTGTGGGGTTAAAAAAAAAAACAAACCAAACTTGAGTGTATCTGGAGATAACTATAGTGAAAGAATTGGAAACAGATATGAGAAGATCCTCTGGGAGCTCCAGTAAGCAAGCAGTAGAAGAATCATCCTGACAGGTGGACTAAATGCCATGCAGAAGGACAATACTGTGCATGCAAAGGAATGAGAGCAGCTGACCTTCCTTTACCCAACAAAATGAACAGTGGTATATACACAGGGTGGCAACTTCCTACCAAGACAGAGCAGAAGTATGGAAGCCACGACCCAACACCCACTGAAGCGAACAAGTTCTCTACTGGCTTCAGTGGTTCTCATAACACTGATGCCATTTTTACCTCCTGTCAACCACAAACACCACCACTTAAACTCTCTCTTCAAAACTCAACAATTAGCACTGGACAATTTCCACAGTGGTAAAGGAAAGCATGTTTTCTTCTACTTAGACTCACAGTATACAGAACATCTTGCTGCATTTTTATCATAGCAGACCTGTAGAAAAAGGTTCTGGCAAACATAGACATAAAATGCCTTTTCCTCCTCTCATACTCTTCAATGACAAAAAAAAAAAAAAGGCTGAAGCTGAAATACATGATATTAAAAAAAAAAAAAATCAAATTCTCCTCCTTTTCTGAAAGCTAGAGGTCTACCTACCTCTAGTTAAAGCTCATAACAGTCTGAGTTTTTCAAGGAGTCCATACTCTTCACCTAAAGCAGTAGCACAAAAATAACTATATCTGTGAAACAACAGATGCTCACATGCCCTACTACACTTTGAAGTCCTTGCTATGTTTGAGCACTCCTTGGGGCTAAGTCAGAGGTTCAACGCACAACTTTTCTTGAGAAAAAGGAAATAGTTTTCCCTTTTAAAAGCAATGCTTCCCCTTCTGCTCCTCTCCAAACCTCCCTATAGCAAGCACTTTTGTTTTATAATCCCCACCCTCTATACCTGGGGACTCTTCCAACAGCCTCCTTAGGTGATCCAAGTCCCACCAGCCAATCTGTTGCTTAGTTACTACTCCTCTGTGTTTCAGACTCAAAAATTATCTGTCTGGGGCAATGGCCAACTTTTCTGTAAAATATCACTCTATATAAATACATGTTCATTGCAGTTAAAATGAACTGTTATGTTTGCTTTCTGGCACTGCAGATACTCTCCCTCTTCTCCCTGGTAGATTTTATACCAATACAGGAACAGGGGCTGCCAAGAAAGAAACCAAGCTCTCTGTTCAAAGTGGGGTTTGCAGCTTGATTCAGCATACTCCATTCCAAACACTGAAGAGATGTCCCATGCTGCACAAAAGTTGGAAAATAAAAAAATAACAGAACACTAACCCACCACATATTTTAATAGCATGTGACAAACCTGGAGAACATGCTGAAAACATATATTTGGGTTTTTTTCACGTGGAACTAATTGTGTCAGTCCACTTACAACATGCTAGCACTCTGTGCTCTCAGGTTACACGTGAACTTCTTGTGCTGCTTCCAGCAGAACTCAAATCCACTACAGTTTGACCTTCTTACACAGCGCCTGTCAAATTTCCCTAGATCATATCTCTTTTTTCTTCAAAACCTGCCGTTACAAGCCTGATTCTTATTGCCCAGTTGTTAGTTGTAAACCACTCTAATTCCCACCATCTCAGCTCAATTATTCTAGATTCCCTAAGCATTCATGAGCGGAGAATCAAGAAATTCAGAGAAAATGAGACAAAATTTTCCCCTTCCTTAATTTCTGCAGATGAACAACCATCTACAACATGAGGTCTGATCTGCACTAGACTTGTGCCCCAGTCTGTGCTCTTGGAGAGGCTTTAAGTATTTCCAGACCATGACAAAATGTTTCTCAAACTCTTCCCTTTGTCCAGCCAGGAATTTCACCACTGCAGTACAAAATTCTGGTTTGCTTTGGGTTTGGATTCCTCACCCTTTTTTTTATAGCTCAGGGTGGTAAGAAAAGTGTTGGGCATTAACATGCTGCCAATTCACCTTGCAGATACATCACCCAACACACATTCCTCACAAAGTTGCTACCTTCTTTTCTCCAATTAAGCAGATGGAGTAACTCCTGTAACAAAGACAGCAGGCTGCTTGTGAGAGATATATGGGTAAAGATCTAAGGTGAAATCTTGCTTCTGACCACATCTACCAAAGATGTTAATAGGAACACTTCCATTGTCGTCAGCAAGAATTTGATGTCACACCTACAGCATCAGGAACAGAATTTTGTAGACAACTGAGGAGAAGATAACATCAGGATCTTAAAACCAACAATTTAAACAACAGGAATATAAAGGGAATTTAGCAATCAGCTGGGCCATAATATTAGTGCAAGGTTCAAAAATTATTATGTTTACTGTAGGAACTATCTCCAACAGCCTTAAAATGCATGTGCTTGCAAGGTAAAGGACTACTGACAATGAACAAAGGCTGAAAACTCCAGCCTTCACCATGTTAAAAATAACTTAGCTGATAAAAGACACAAAAGTAACTTCAAATAGCTAAAAAACTGGAAGTACACAGAATAAGCTTACACAGGAAATTGTTTCAAGATTGCTGTTCTAGAGGCCATTTTTATTCTGGAAAGTAGTTTTATCATCTTGTCTAGACCACTATCAATGACCAGAGAGTGGCCCTACCAGAAAGCACAACTGCTCCCTTCCCACATGCATGTTCACATTTCCCACACTTCCCCTGCTTGGGAATCGAGACTGAGGGATACCCTGCAGGGTATCTGCCCTGTAATGTAAATATAGCCTTTGCATATTTTTCAGATGCTGTTTCATTACAGACTCATATTCTGCAGGCCACGTATTTCCCACTAAGACCTTTACAGCTGTTGAACAGAATGTGGCCTTCAGGTTGATTGGAAATCATTTATTGCCCAGAAGTGAAGGGCACGAGGTGCTATGTTCTCTGCACCCAGACATGCCACCACTGCCACTAGCAGGAGCTGTGTGCCAGGGATGAATTCAGGACAAGCCTGGGATGTGTTTCCCTTGAAGTGTGGTTAAGATTCTTGGAGGTTATCAACAAGGTACATGGGGTGCATTAACAACGCAATTGGGGCACATCAACAATGCAACTGGGGTGCATTAAGAACAGTGTAGCCAGCAGGTCAAGAGAGGTTCTCCTTGCCTTCTACTCTACCCTGGTGAGGCCACATCCAGAGTACTATGTCCAGTTCTGGGCTCCTCAGTTCATGAGAGATAGGGAAATACTGGAGAGAGCCTAATGGAGGGCTACGAAGATGACTAAGGGACTGGCACATCTACCTTACGAGGAAATGCTGAAAGACCTGGAGCTGTTCAGCCTGGAGAAGAGAAGACTGAGATGGGATATTATCAATGTTTACAAATATCTAAAGGGTGGGGGTCAAGAGGATGGGGACGGTCTTTTTTTTCAGTGGTGCCTAGTGATAGGACGAGGTGCAACAGATGCAAACTGGAACACAGGAAGTTCCACCTCAAGATCAGGAAAAGCTTCTTTGCTGTGAGGGTGACAGAGCACTGGAACAGGCTGCCCAGAGTGGCTGTGAAGTCTCCTTCTCTGGAAGCTTTCAAAACCTGCCTGAACATGATCCTGTGTAACCTGCCCTAAGTGAACCTCTTTGGGAAGGGGGCTTGGACTAGACGATCTCCAGAGGTCCCTTCCAGCCCCTACCATTATACGATTCTGTAAAGGTGATGACATTAAAAAGGGCAGCAGTGCACAATAAAGTATGAAGCTTAGCTTATGCCAAGTGCAAAGTTTGCTCTCATTCTGAAACCAATCAAATTCTTTTTTGCATTTATATTGTGGAATTTGACATATTTCAATTATGTGTCTGTTGTACCTGTGCTTCCACCCCTCAAAATCCAACCTCACTTAACATTATGAGACAATAATGAAATTGCAATAAAAGATTTAAAACGAAGAAGAAATGTCAAGATTTTCACTGAAAAAGAAAAAAAGGTTCCACAAGGGATCTTACCATTGTTATCAATTCTTATGCTGCAAGCTGGAAGAAAATACGATAAGGAGTGATAATATATAAACCGAAAATAGAAAGCTCTCTCTAAGCAACAATTATAGCTTAAAGATGTTGAGTATTTGTGACTGAGCACACAAACCTTCACTGTATTATATTCTGTGGGGCAGATCCTCAGATAGCAATCTGGAGTCCTGAAATCAATTTATGTCCGTTGAGAAGCTGCCTTATGAGAGTCTGAAGCTTATATTAAACTGAGACTACCAATGCACTTATTTACTTCTGTACCTCTTGACTAGGAGTGCAATTATTATTCAAGGGATTTAATGGACTATATTCATGACTACTGATATTGTTTGGTGTTCTATTTTAACTGTTTTTATACTGTGATGGATAATGTAACTTCCACAAGTTAA
>NW_008623493.1:160449-177336 GCF_000691845.1 Merops nubicus | reverse complement strand
ATATTGAACAACACCCGTCCCAGTACCAACCTACTACTACACTACTCTATTACAGGAAGAGCACCTCCCTCCTGGATACTATAGCTTGTCTTTGAGCACTTAGATAATTCTGCTTTTTTAAGAATATTATTAAGTAAAGTTCTAATATTAAGAAATACCTTAAACATTCTGTATTATAACTGCTTTTTAAATAAGAGGAACAATTTGTTAACTGGAAAGAGAGTCAATAAAAGCAAGACACCCTCTTCCTTCCTCACACCCTACTGTTACACCGTGCCTCTTATGGCCCTGTCCATTCCAGCTGACTCTGCAGTTGTCCTTTCAGCATAACACGGTGCATGAATCACCATGAAGCTCAGAGCCTAAGAAATGTACTGTTGAAACCACCAGAGCTTCCCAGAGTCCCACCAAGCCTTCGGGGAGCATGCACCCTTTCAAAGGCTTTGGGCTGGCTATTGCTGTTGTGGGAGAAACCCAACCTACAGCAAGCAAGCATCAGCAATGCTTTTAAACAGTAAGAGATCAGAGCAAGCAACATAATTGCACAGAAATACACTGAAAACACAACAATGTTTTGTACCGGGGCATCTCCTCAGAGGTGATCCTGGGCCCATCCCACAGAGATGGGTCTCTGAAATGCTGGGGTTTGAACCCCGAGCCCTGAATTAAGGTTGACATATGGGTGATTCCCACAGCCCTTCATACAGAAGTGGTGAGTTTGCCTTATAGCTTCCCCCCAGGGTGCGGCCGGCCCTGCAGGGAGAGCCAGAAGGGAAATGAGCCCCTGGGGTCCCACAGTGAGTTGACAAAGGTCAGGGGTCTGCTTGGGGATAAAAGCTGGGACCACTTGCAGGGAGTCAGGAGTGTCTGTCTGTGGAGTGCACTCCACAGAGCTTCCTGGTTCAGGGCAGACCTCCTGACTCTCCCTGGAGCTGGGCCCCAGTCTGCTCAAGACCTTTGTGAATGCGGGCTGATCGGGTGATAGTCACCATGTGGTCACCTTTCTCTTATATGTTTAGCTCTCTGGTCTGGCTGTTTTCCATGCCAACTGTGGGCAACCTTGGGTCTCTGTTTGTGCCACCTGTTGTGGGCCGAGTCACGTCCTTTGTGAGATCGTTGGGGGTGGCATCAATTATGTACCAGCTGATTGATCTGTTTGTACCCCCAGCAATCATTCATGGAATGTCCTTCTTGTCTACAATACAGTCTGTGTATTGGTTCATCTTCCTGCTGGCAGTATCATTCTTGTTGGGCCTGGTCATTGGCAAAACAGTCTCCCACAGAAGACCCATTTGAATGTAACGTGGCTCTAGGTGGGACTGATGGATCCTGGACAAGCTACTTCTCTCCCACCATTTCAAATTCATTTGGGTGTCGCAGAGTTATAATCCCCAGAAGTACCCAAAAATGACTTCATCAATGCAACCTGTCCTCTCAAAAGGGAGCGCAATGCACTGGCACCAAGCCCCTCTGAATGTCTTTTTCTCAGGAATCCACACTGAGTGATTCTGAGGCTTACACTACCATACTTCATTTCTGTACATGGAATAAAGACACTTTCCAAAGTGTCCTCCTCATCCTTCTTCACTAGGCAAGAACCAGCTGAATAGTGAGCATCCAAGCATTTGAGGAGGGAGATAAGGATTGCTGCCTTGTTTATGTAAACTTTTTATTAGGCTGTTCTTCCTGGCCACAAGTACTACTTCCCAAACAAAAAACAGTTAATAAATCAACATCTTCCTACACCTCCCTGAGTGCTTTTCATTACAGGTTTTCAAACTGTCTTCCATGAATTCTGATTGATCCTTCTCCTCCTTTCATATGCTAAGATCTAAGAGCCTTTTTTTTTTTTTCAAATTACCAGCCGCACATTTCTCAGCCACATCTGGTAGTTACTGAATAGCAGCTTCTCTCAGAAGGGAGTCAAACTTCCCTGGGAGAAGATGAGTCTGCCTGCATTTCGGGAAAGTACATAATGGTTCTTCTTCCTAGCACCTGGATAAGGGCCAAAGCACAGATTCATACTGACAGGGCTTCTTAGGGCAGAAATGGTTATCCTGGCTTGCCCTAGCATTGCTCTCTGCAGTGCTTAGGGTTGACCAAGGTGGGGAAACTTACGGCTCCAAATTTTCCACCTTCTGTCAGAATTTACAGAAACCAGTATGGAAACCTGTTATACAAACATTTAAAGGGGTGTGGGAAGATAAGCTCAATTTTTTTTTGCTAGAAAAAAAAAAAACAACTGTCTGTGGCCCAAATTAATAGTCTATTAAACAGCTTAGATAAATGGAGGAATAAAACCTAACTGATTTCTCAAATTCAACTGTTCAGATGCTAACAGAGCATGCCATGCTCTCTGTGCACTGCCTACACCTCTTCCTCCTTGCCACAAAATCTCTCAGGCCCTGGGAAAGAGGAGCCAGCCTTAAGTCACTGATAAATGCCTTCCATATTTCCTCCTGGCAAAAAAGGTTGGGAACTCCTGGCCCTGCACCCGAAGCCTTGCTGAGGAGCAGCCTGGATGAGTCTCGGTAGCTAGGACCAGGACCTGGATGCTGGGTGCTGGACACAAGCCTCCTGGCACTCGCCAAGAGGACAGCCTGACAAAGCACCATTCCCTGCATCCACCAAAGGTCATCCTACCTCTTCTCAGGCCACAGGGCCTCTGGTGGGGGATTTTCACTTGGTCGCAGGAACACGGTGACTCTTGAATTTATAAAAAAAACAAATCAGACCTGCCAGAATCTATAGCTGGGCCAAAAGGATAGCAGGTCCCAAGATGTTTGGGAGCAAACAGCCTGGCTTTGATGGCACATTTGAACAGTTCAGAAGCCTTTGAGCAAGCCAGAAAAGCTTTTACTGATGTGCAGAACCTGAGCTTCTTTGAGTCAAATGCTAAATGTCTATAGATGTTTTAACAAATTAAAAGTGCAGAGCCATCTAACAAACGCTGCACGCAATCCTCTCCTGGCCTTGCTCTCCTCACAGCTCTTTTGCAGAGCATCAGCTTCAACATGAGTCCTAAGAGACCAGGGAATGGCCTCCTGTAAGAGTGTCCAACATGGAGCATGAAGGTTTGAAACAAACCTTACCCAGAGTGATGTCTAGGCAGAGTGATCAGGCTGAACTGCAGCTCAGGTTGATAAAATCCAGCATCCTGTTTACTAAGGGAACACGGGTGACTGGTTGTGGGCAGCTCTTCCTCTCAGACAAGCTCCCACAACACACCTGGGGCTTCCAGTAGCTCCATGAAGCTCACAACCCTTTCACTCAAAGGCCCTTTTTGCGTAGGACACGCCACTCTGACAAACACAGAGCACGCTCATGCCTCAGGACAAGCGTCCTCCCCGCTCCACCTGCCCGGAAACTCATAAGAGGTGACACAGGAGGGTCAGGGTTAACTGAGCTGGTTTGAACCCTGCCCCCAGCTGCCTGCAGCAGTGCCCCAGCCCGGGCAGCCCCGTGAGGAGCCTCGCAGGGCTCTGCACCGCCGTGGTGAACGCACCCGGACCCGCCGGCCTAGAGCCACCCGAGGCCAGACCAGGGGGCAATCATGGCCGTACGGACGTTGAGCTACGTGACCTTGACCACACTGATGAAGAAATTCCCTACCACAATGCCATCAGCTGCTTCTTCTGCATGCTGAGGGGCTGTTGATTTTTGTCACTCGCTGTTTAATTAAGCAGTAATCTCTACAGGATAGAGTTTATTGCTTGCAGCTTATCTCAGCATCTGTGGCATTATATAAAAACACCAACACCTCCAAGATAACACCTGCCAGCAAATCCACCTCCTCTCCTAAGGCAAGCATTCAAATCTTCCAGAACTTTGAAAACAAACACCTTCTACAACAGTGGTATTACTTTAGGTAAGCCCATGCTGTTGGTTGCAAACTGGATGCAGAGCATGGCAGGAACGTGACTGCTTTTCTGTCAAGTGAATCAGAGTAGCCACCAGAAACTCCCAGTGGCTTTATGCTAACTGTGGAAGGACAGGCAATAGCTGAGCTGACAAAGTCAGAATAAGGTGCCCAGCTGTGACAAAGTTACCTCAGCAGAATATTTTTGAACAAATTTGGATTGCAAAGTAACTTCACAGCAGATCAGCACTTTATATCCTAGGGTAACTGCAGTTTAAATATCGTATCAGGAGCCTTAGAGAGAGCTTTACTGCTCTGTGAATCCATCGCCTTAGGACACAAGGAAAAGCTGGAAAACAAAAGTACTACTCAGCTCTAAGAAAAGCTAACTGAAAAGGAGAAACTAAATAAAACCATGGAAGCTCTAAAAGTCTAAATATTCTTTCTTGTAACATACTTCTCCACACTTACTACAATGCCTTTCCGCAGCAGCATCAGCCATTTTTTAAAAACATTACACCAGAACAGGAGGTTGGTATCCACCTGTAATGCCACCAGCAGCCGAAGGATATAAGGGGAAACTATTTCAACATGTGCCCTAGGAACCAGCACCCAGCAAGCTCACTAGATTACACTGGTCTGACAGAGAGCAGAACTTGGCCCTTTACTAACCGTATAGATTTCTCTTTTCTCACCACGCACTCTTAACCCCAAAACTGTCAATCCTACTCCACAGCTGGAGAAACAATGACTATTTTGTAACATTTGAAAGAGCCTTCTTGGAATACCTGCAATAAATGTTCCTTACTGGGAAAGCAATTACCACCACTAAGAATCCTGACTGGATTAAAACAGTAGCAGCCCAATCTAAAAAGGGACATACAGGCAGAGTTGCTGTGCAGCACATACCTTAAGAGTAATCTGATGTCAAGCATCAGCCACAGAGTCCTGGGTGAGGACGTGAGCTCTAAGAGGCAGTATCACGTTCCCCTCTTCCCAGAAAATACCTGCTAATTCCAGAACTGGGCAGGGTGGGCTTGGATAGCACCAGTCTGCCATGTGCTGTGCTCTCATTCAGTCACCTCTCTCATCACCTCACAAGAGCTACACTCACACACTCTAAGATTCTGTTTTGATTAGTTAGTTGATTAGGAATTTATAGGTCTGCTTGCTCTGCTTGCTCTGCTTTCACATGATTTTCCACTGTTACTTTTCTAACCAAGGAGGACAAGCTCAGCTCCCAGCACTGAAGATAAACTTCCAAAAAATGCCTACGGAGAGCAAGACAATCTAGTGCAGACAGGTCTAATCAGAGCAAGGACAGGGCTTCTGTGTGCTGCCTCTGCTCAAGCACCAGCAGTCAACAAACTGAGTGAAGAGTCCCACAGGCGAAGGATTACTCACTTCATAGCTATTTCACAAGAATACCATGTATTGTTGCCACTATTGTGCTAAGGACAGAGAATTTTTAAGCCTGGTGTCCTCTTCCAGCACTGTCAATTTGTAGAGTGCACTACAGACCCTGGGAGTGTCAAAGCTGCAGTGCTGCAGGATGGGAAGCTGGTCCTTGGAATCCCTCCCAGTCAACACCTATTTGACAGAAGCCTTGCTTGCAACACGATTTTTCAGAAGAGCTGCCATATAGAAACACTGACATTTGGCAAGAGAAAGCTTCATCCAGAATTATGATCTCATTTGCATATGTCTGTACCTGACTGAGATATCTGAACAACAGAGTTTGTCAAGTAAACATGAACAAAGCATGATTCAATATCCCCAGCCTGTAAATAACCAACATCTATGACTTTTACAAGTGAATCACTGCAGTAGATCACAAAGAGTGAACAAAAAGGGAATGCAAAAAATGCTAAACTGCATTAAATAACACAGGTGAAGAACAAACAACAATCTTACCACAGAGCAAGTCTCTGCTCAGTTTCCTTGAGAAAACCAGTGTGAAATTTGTGCAAAGGTTCAAAGTTGGAGAAAATGAGATTCTTCAGTGTCTCGGGCATGCAATCCTCTTTACTCACTGCATTCTGAAACCACTACAAAGAAAAAAGGAAGAAAAATTACTGGGGGGTTGAATGCAGCAGGTATGATCATTTGCTGTCTTTATACACCTAATCAAATACACCTAATCTAGTAAGGACCTTATTTAGCTGGCACTAGGAATACAAACAACCCATGCTACCCCTGACACTCCCATGTGTTGAATCAGTGCTCTTATCAGTGCTCAGCCCTCCACACTTGGAAAAGAAACTCCCTTCCCCTTTGCTACCACCGATCAAATCTTGACAACTCTTTTAAAGCCCAAACTGGTTGGTCAATACAAACTGAATTTGCAAATGCTGCAGATGCAAGAGAAAGAGTATTGCAACACTTGCAAACATCCCAGAAAACAAACAAACAAACAACATGCTCTGCATTTTCTTTGGCCGAGTTCTGTTTGAAATCCCCTTGACAGGACTTGGTACAGTAAGCACTCCAGCCCACGTTGCTGCAAGCAGATAGAGAACATCATGCACTTTGCAAAGTGAACAAGTAGCAGGGTAGCACTTTGCACTTCCAAGACAAGACTCTATTAGCAGAAAATAGGAGGGCCAGTGACAAACACTTTTAAGATTGCAACAGGCTCCTTCTCAGTTTTGCTCCACAATCTCTTTATTTCACCCTAACAGACCTACAGGTGATGAAAGACACAGGACAAGAGGGCTAGCCAAGGTGGCACAGACTATTACCTTCAACATAGTAATTCTACTCCTTCCTCACTGCCCTGAGGGGCTCCAGGTATCTATGGTTGGCTTCTAGCAGTGCCTAGAAGGCTGTTTGGATCACAGAAGGCAGTTGCAGTACTCCTGATTGACACTGCATCAGCTGCAGCTGACCCAGATTTCGGATAAAGAGAGATCCCTTCCAAGCCTCCCTCTCCCTGCTTTATCTCTGCATTGAGCAGAGACTAAGGTGGAACAACTGCACACCTAAGTCTCAAAATTCATGCATGACACTTGTTCCTTCTACCTTTTTCAATGACACTGGCTACTTGTTCACTCTCAGTGGCCTTCTGGGCCATTGATCTGTGGAGTACAGCTGACGGGCCTGCTGATTAGCTCGGAGCCAGCTGTATGCCTCTTGGTGGCACAGCAAATTCAAATTTGCCTACCACAAGAATAAAAGCCAGGATGGGAAATCAAGTTTAGCTCTGAAGAGTTAAACTTCCTGTTTCTGCAGCCACTGGGTAAAACAGAAGACAAAAACATGAGTATCTGTTGTTGAGACTGCAGCTAGGACCACCATCCCACGGAACCTGACCTCCTCCCTCGTCAGCCTGGCTTCCCACAAAGCTATCTTGCTGCCTGTAACAACCATGGTGCTCCAGCCTACACTGGCTATGTCTAAGCTGGCATCAGAACAACAGCATCTGCCATGTGGGCTCCTGGAACAGACAAGAAGCTGGAGAGAAGGTGTCTCTCCCTGGTTCACAGATGGTAGTAGCAGGCTCTTCCCTGCAGCATGTCCTCCTTAGCACAACACTCAATGCAGGAAGAGGCAATGCACCTTACAGAGCTTCACACACTGGGGGATTAAAGAGCTGGGAGGTCTGGAGCTGGCAGCTCTGCTGAAATACTACAAGGGGTTTGGGATTTTTTGTTCTTTTACAGACAATTGTTATTTAAGCCCAAATCTTGCACACATTACTCTTGGAAGTTAAACAAGACTGTTGGGGTGTGTGCGAGGAAGGCACGTATTTGCCATGGTGATGTTAACAATCACACTCTGATCAGATGCTCAGATTAATGACTCGTTTCACAGACAGTTTCCCTCACTGAAAAATGAGAATCATTCAGATAGGTGCTCCACAATATTTCATGTTAAATGGAAGGCACTTAATCCAGGAGAAAACATTTATATGTTCCCCTAGGGAGCTACTTCAGTTTTAAGAGAAGCCATTGAAAACCCACAGGCATTTTCAGTAATTACAACCACAAAATAGGAGAGCAAGAAAAAATAACTGAACCGTGTCCCAAGTTCCTCAACCTGATACAGTTTCATAGTGCGAGTTACTAACCACAGCGCCAATCTCAACTGTCTGCTTTTTGTGTTATTTCCTCCCTAGAGCTGTACTCAGGTGCACTGCACAGAATACCTTCGCTGCAGAACATAAAGGTAGCATGGAACAGCTAAGAGGTTAAATGGAGCAGATGAAACGCTCCTGCTGACCAGAGCTCCACGTGCTTCGTGAGTAATGCCAAAGCAAACATACCGACGTGATGACTTCGAGGTCCTTCAGGTAGGTTCGCTCCGTGGTAGCTACTTCTTTAGCAATGAAGTAAGCTTTCTCAGTTGGGAATCTCTGCAAATTGCAAACACATTATGTTTCAGCTGCTTTTATGGAGCTGCTTTCTGTAGGAGAAAAACTGCAAACAACAATCGCCAACAGCGTTACAAGCTAGTGACTCCTGCTTGTGGTTACTGTGACTCACGCTTGAAGGTTCCTAAGCCCTGACACCCTGAAAACAATCTTTCCTTGCAAACCCAAGAGAACAAGCACTTTCTAGGGGTTGAGGGCCTTTTTGTTTTTTCCTGCCAAGGTGATTTCTACAGCTTTGGGATGCTGATGATTCTTTCAGCTTATTCTACCCATCTGGAGAAGGACATACTTTGAATTCAAAAAGCAAGCCTCCTTTGTAGGCTAGATAACCATTTGAATCAAATTTGACCAAATAACAATGATTAGTGCTAATTATTATGTTTCATTCTCAGGTTAAGAATCCACAGTAAAAATACCCTTAAAAAAAAAAATCCGTAAGATCTTCCCAATGGAGCTGGACAAACTAACAGTGAGAAAGGGGAAGGATTTCAGGGTAAGCTACAGATTTCAAATTTCAGGAAAAAAAGAAAATCTCCAAATTCTCCTGAGTTATCCAAGAGGCAAAACTGTTTTTGACCTCCTAATACCAAACACCCAAAGGATCCCAACTGATCTCGCTGTGTTGCTCAGGGAGCAAAAAGGAAGAACAAAACATCCATAGATCCTTTTCTCCTTCATTTCCCCCCTGAAGAACAATGATGCAGAGGATGCACAAGAAAGGGATTCAGGAGGAGACTGTGAGCATTCCCTAGTCAGGGAACCAAATCCAGCTGGTATATACAGCAGTCACTGGTGGCTGTAACTCGGGCTGACATAGAGCATCTATTAACTGATTCTTGGCTTTTCTTTTTCTGAAATTGCTCTCACATATCTTGCTAACTATGCAGAGTGGGAAAAGAGATCTTCTTTCCACTTTCCAGCAAATCCATCTGAGTTCCTACCTTCTTCCCCCTTGAGATGCTCTGGGCTGAGGAGAAAAAGAAGGCAACAGAAGGACAAGAGCAAGCCCTCCTCACTCTGCAGCCCAGGAGGAACGAGCCAGCAGGCACCCAGCACACCCTGGCTCTGACAGAATCACTTCTGTCTTCAAAAAGCAGCTTTGGATGTGATGCTCCCTTATGGTTTCGTTGCAATGATGGGGCTGAGCCAAACATGCCCAGCTGAATGCTGCAGGCTGTGCTCAAAGAGAGCACTTCCTACTCCCACCACTAAATGCTCCCAGTGGTGCTCCCAGCAGAGAGACTGGAGGGCCTGGGATGGACACTCCTGCACAGGCTTAATGCTGTTCCTCTTCTGTCACCTGGAAATTCTCCTTCCAATAATACATGGGAGTTCATTGTTTTATTACAATGAACTACCAAATTTCACTACTTAAAAAAAAATCTAGATTGATAGAAGACCCTGTCAAAACAAGCTCTTAAGGTTGCAACCAATAGGACTGGCCCAGATTTATCCCACATTAACCTTAGGGACACAGAGCCACCTATGTTCTCTCTGCTGCTTACAGAGGACCTGGTGCCCCTAACTGCACCTCTGTTCAAGAGAATGAATCCAGGACACTGAGCTCTCAGCTGCAGCAGCTCTGAGGTTCTGGCCTGACCCACTCCAAACTGTGAGTTTGTCCCCAGGAGCACAGAGATGCTCTTGGACACACTGTGACTGAGGACAGCAGATAGGAAGGGACCCAACTCAAGTTATCTGTATGGATCTGTGATGAGGAAGCTGCAGGAGGTCTAGATTAGTCACCTTGACAAACAGCAGTAGCTGCAACACAACACGAGAAGAGAACCAAGGCCAACTGCTTCTGCCTTACCTTTCTTTTGACCTCTTCCTCATCATCAGTCCTGATGCACGATGGGTCATTCAGCAAAGGGCTGATCAAGGGAGATGACTGCTTGGCATCGGGGCTCAAGTTTGGAGATAAAGACATATTTACCACCGATGGTCCTCCTTGGGAATTGACGGAAAGCTCTGAAAGGTGAGGGCTGCCAGTCAGAGAACCTGCTAAAAAAAGGGTAAAAGGGAAACCAGTTAGGATAGGTTCTCTCTATAAAGTACCAGAAAGTTATAACCTGAAGTTGCAGCATATGACATCATACTACAAGACACAGCCACCAGGGTCCTCAAACTAGTCCAAAAGGACTTGAAGCTAGGGGAGCTGCATCCACTTGCATTAACCAAGGGACTGGAGTGTTATTTTAGCTGATGAAGCTGGCTGAAATTACTGTCTTCACAGGGAAGGGATCAAGGCATACATGACTGAGCTGCAATATTTACTGCTAAATATCCAATTAATACCACATTTTTCACCTTTGCAATCCAGTCTCTAAAAGAGAATGAATATAACAAGGGAGTCATCCTAGGAGTGCCATTCTTTCTAGCAGAGTAGAACGTCAAAGACTCAGATCAGTACTTCCTAAGGAGCTACAGGACACAAGTTAGAACAAATTCCTCTAGTGCAACTCTAGAGAAACGATCACTTTCTACAGCAGTGTTGCTGCTAAGACCAGTCAGATCTAACATGAAGGGAGAAAACCACTAGTTTCCCAATTTCTACACACAACACAAGTATGTATATTATACCTTGTAGGTCTTCCCATGCTCCTCTGATTGTTTGGGATGGAAATGCTAGCATTACATTTACATAAGAAAAGCAATACTTTTAATGCACAAAGCATGACAAATTTAGATTATCACAGATATAAACTCCCATTTAATTTTGGATTAAAAATATTAAAGAATTAGACAATTAATTACACTTCCATGGATTCATATACACTACATTAAATGTTACTGAAATTAGCATTTTGTCTTCTGGGAGGCAGCCATACTGACTGCACAAAGGAAAGAGTTTGCCAGAAAATGCCCAGTGTTCTCCCAGATAGCCCCTCCTCCAAACCTCTGAAAATCTAAACCTGAGATTTTGAGAAGATGAATCTGTCATGTGGAAGAACATTTACAGTCTGTACCGTTTTGGCATCGTACATTAAAATCCAACCAAAAAATGTGACAAGCTCTTGATTCACACAGTTAATAGGCTGTCTAGGATTAAATGTAAAACGTATACATTGCTGTATATAATTTAGGTCAAATACATTTTACTATCATGTGTTTAAGTCATCCCTAGATTATGATAGTTAAGTGTTCCTGTTGCTACAACACAGCTGAGCTACTCCAGTAAACAGAGGCACCAATAAATATAATTAGGCTAGTAGTAAAACCTATTTATTTTCTGGAAGAATTCAAGATTTATTGCTATAACATTAATGTTTTCCAGTTCCAAATCAGTTCGTGTTTATATGTCATCCCTTGGAAAAGAGAAGGGGAAAAACAATACAGTTATCAGTTTACGTAATCATGACAGTTATGTAGCCTATTATAAATCAAAGTCAAAGCAGTATTTGTCTGAAATAATGGTCTGTATTATTACAGCTAGTAAGAAAGGATTTACCAACAGTTTCACACTAAATCAATGTTCAGTGAAATTTGAGAAAATGCCACAGCTTGTTACACAAATGTCAATTTTATTGACACTAGCACACAACTGTATACAGTGTTTTCAAAAGAAATGGAATTCATCATTGAGAATAGAAACAGATTAATAGCAAGGTTGTAAGGTTAAAAGTACTTAACTCTACATTACAAAAGACATAAGAAAAGTGATATAACCTCAAAAGTGGAAACAGAAATTCTGGCACTAAGCCTGTCATATGACAGCAAGTAAATGATTTGCATCTCTGTGAGAAGTTCACAGGCATTATAGTCTAGGAGTTAAATAGCACCTATCTGTGATGGATAGATAGATATATTGACATATCTACCTACCTATTTATAACCCTAGATCTAAATTCTGATGTACTGGAATTTTTATCAGTTCATCTCAAGTATTTCAAACTATAAAATATCAAATGGACAAGGAATTAAAAACACTTCCTAACCTACACCTGGAAGACAAGAGTTGGGAAAAGTATTATGGAAAGTATCACAAAAAATTGTGCCTGGTGGCTCACAGTATTGAGTTTACATCCCACTGGTTAAACACTTGTACATCAATACATCACTGACATTCCCAAAGTTATTCTGCAGCAAGCTGAAATGCCACATCCCCCTTTTTGGTATAACATGGACATGAGCCATGACCAAATCCAGCCACCTCCACCACCTGCAAGCAAGAGCTTTAGCAGACCCCAACTACCAAGTTTCACTGAACAAGTGAAAATTAAACCTAGGTATAAGAAAGTTCCTATGTTACAAAAGGGCCTCAAAATGCTACTATGCTAGCACATTTTAGGGCCTAACGACAATCAGCACAGCCACAAAGATCGACACATTGGATGTTATTCTAGCAAAGGTGGGAAACAAACTCATTCAGATCTGAGAAAGTCAGCAAGTCATGAAGAAACGAAAATGAAAGATCTTCGTGTGTCGTGCTGATGGGTCATGGCAATGCTGCAAAGTGACCTTCTCTTTTCATGGAGGTGAGGAACAAATAACCTGTATTAACTGAACGCTCTCTTCTCAGTGTTTTATCTGACCTCCTGCCACAGCAGAGTATATTCATACAGGCTCTACTCATCAACTACATACTGCAGAACATAAACAGAAGCAGAAGGGAGAACACCAATCTTATTTACAAGGTACAGAAATTTCTCACATTTTACCCTAAAGGATTCATTGATTGACAGGCAATTATTAGCATGTCACTTGCCAGATATCAAGTGGTACTGCACAGCACACTGGAGGGTTACAAGGTTTGCAGCTAGTAACACGGAATTGTCTTTGCTTCTACCTCAAATTATTTTTACTTGGCTTCAGACTTGGGCCATCTTTCAAATATAATGGAGCCAACCATGTACACACAAACCAAGAGACAAGTACAAAAGGATGTTTATCTAACGACTGCTGGAGCACATCCTGAAATTATATCCTTGGTGGAGTGGGAAGGAATTAAGTATGTGCTTCAATTCTTTTCTGAGTTTGGGTTTAAGAAGAGAAACAAACACTGGTTGGTGACAGTGGCAAACAGTGAGAACGCACTTTACCACAGTATGCCAGATTAGCCCATCAATGCCAAAATATCTGGAGTGGTTCTTAGTTCCACCGAGCCAGTTTACTCTCCAGACACTGGGGAAAGGTGCTGCAGTAGGAGCAGTGACAGAAAAAGTAAATCTTGATTGAAATCTAAATTTTCTAACTTCAAAAAAATCTGTGAAATGACAGTGGTCTTTCATAGCCACAGGACATGAAACTGTGGGCTATCATCCCAGCTTTCCACATCTCTATTCAGTCCCCACCAACGTACATGTTCCGTGTGCCAAGTAAAATGAAAACAGTGGCTGAAATCAAGCACTTAATAGCTACACCTCTGTCCAAACACACATCCCAAGTGCTTGCTGCTGTTTGGGGGTGGGGTGCACAGGAGCACTGGTCAGTTCTGGGTGCCCAGCCAGAGAGGGGCAGGCCAGGCTCTGTGCTTGCCTGGCCAGTCGTGACCCCTCCTACAAGGAGTATCTGCTTTACTCCAGGCTCCCCTCAAGCACAGATGTTAACCCACAGGAACTGGTGCTGAGGTTGGTGCCTATGGAGCCTTGGCCCAGCTGAGCTACACTGCTTTAAAACATGGCTAATACCAGGGAAAAACCAGTTCAAATCCATACTCCTCCACTGATAAAGAAAGACTCTCCCAGAGGTCAGTTCAAACCATAGGTGAGCTGAGCTGCCTGCTGCATTTCTTTGTTGATTACACAGACAGCATAGGATGACCTGAAATTCCTGGTTAGAGACTTTAACCTAAGATGGCAGGGCTACCCTCTTTGTAAGAAAGACAAATGGGACTCGATGTCTCCTGAAGACACTCCTCCTCTATTCCTTCTCTCCTGAAACTGCTGAATAACAAACTCAGGCCATTTGGTGTTCTGCATCTGTTTCAAAATGAACAGTTCCCACCTGTACAAACTGTGTTTTAACAGTGAGGAAGAAGACAGCAGTGACAAGACACTCCTCCAAGAAGCGAAAATGACTCAATTAAGGAAACTGAGAGGAAACATCAACCACTGCTGAAGGTGACTGGAATTCTGCTGGAAAAGTTTATGTGCAGCTACAGTGCTCACTAACTCAACAGTTAAGGGTTACACTGCTCTCAAGGTCTATTACTAGAACTTAAAATGTTTAAGAGCTAGAAGAACACCTTTCTCAACACCTGGAACGTTGCAGGGCTTATCCCTTCTTAGGCCTGCTCCACAGCCTGCTCTGCAGTCAGGGGACGCTTGTGACATCCAGATCCAAACTACTCTGCCTTAAGGGCAGATGAATGTTTTCTGAACTCCAGTCTGGTAGATGAAACCCAGGCTGCTGCCCCTTTGTCCTTTGAATCACTGAACATACCACTTAGGAAGGCTCTTTAATAGACAGGGCTGCTGCTGCTGTGCCACACAGTTAGGTCTCACTTAGTTCTCTATAGTCACAGTGGTTGCACACCTCTAACTTCTACCTGAAGGCCTTTGTCAGAGAAAGATGCATAGTACAAAATGCCAGGGGGACAGATAGCACCAGATGAAGTGGTAGGAGTTTTCATAGGCACTTCACCAATGACTGAAGTACCTTTGATCGGAGGAGAGTTTAATAAGGGTGTCTATCCCTTCTCTCCCCAGCTGTGAACCAGGCACTGCCACACTGCTGAACTAACAGTTACAGGATGGAGATTCTGCTCTGCTGTCCCTCAATGCAAGAACAAAATCCCACTGACTTCCACGAAGGCTTGAGGTGGACCAGTTCATCAAGCTGCACATCTCTTTCTCATTAAAAAAAAAACAAGCTGGAGTGCTGGATACAGTTTGTTAGAATGAAAGATCTTGGAATGCAGTTATACATTGGCCACAAAGTTATGTACAAACACCCCTGAACGCAGTACCAAAGAATTTGAGGAGGAACAGGAGGGAAAAACAACTCAGGAAGAGATCCCATGTCACACATAACCAGTAACTCTGCCTGGCTTGAAGAGGAACATGACAGGGAGACAGATTTGCTTTGACTTCACAGTTTCAAAACGTGTGTCCATGGCAGGAGTGGCAGTGGGTGGCAGGGATTTGGGAGAATGGTGCACGTTCTCAATGAACCAATTTCCTCATATTTAGGACAAAGCACCAGCCAGCAAATGAACAGAACAATTAAACCAGTGACAAGTTTTACAGCAAAATACCAGTTAGAATGAATAAAAGCCTTCAGTACAGGTAAAACTAAAAATAATTAAAAAAAATTAATCCCATGCATACACAGTTAAATGGCTTGACATGCTTATAGTCTCATCAAGCTTGGTGTTGGTTTAGTAGCCAGCAACCTCTCCAGTTGGTAAAGGTCCATGCTTTATTGGTATACTGCAGTATTAGACAGCGGTGAGTGTGAAATCAGACAGTAACTGCTGTTGGCCTACATCAGGGTATACTCACATCTTAAGAACAAAGAGTGAACATCGCAGCCTGGGAAGAGCACAGGGTCACTGGGCATCAGCTCTTTGTCTAGCCTTGATCTTTCCAGACAGAAATAGAGCAACCTACAGAAGGATTCCCTGATGTACCCAGGGTTAGGGTTGGTTTGCTTTTGTTTGTCTTTAAACCAACATGACACAGTGCTACAATAACACTAAAAACGTTCAGCCCCCACGTAAGCTTATGCCACAGATACTGTCCATTTCAGCAAGACATCTCCTCCAGACTGCAGTGATCCTGCTTATGAGCTACAGCAGACGGGCTTGATCGCTGGTGGGTGCAGCCTTCATTAGGAAATGAAGGGCAAGCTGATCATGCTCAATGGAGCCCAAATTCCCCAGAAAACAGCCCTTCTTCCCCCCTCCCTCCACTCTTCTGCCCCTCAACATGGTGTGTTTTCTCAGCTTGAGACTCAAAACCTGGTGGGGTTTTCCTTGAGCTCTGAGGTAAGGAGTGCTCTATGAGACAGGATCACTGTAATTAGAGGAATTAGGTACTCCCAATACAAATAGGTAATTCTGCAGTAAAAGGACATTGAGACAGTGCTCCAAACAATGTAAGGAACAGAAGATACACCATGCTTTGAGGATAGACAGAACATTGAAAAGGCTTTTTCTCCCAGAGAGGTACATGCTGACAAAACAGTGCATACAATGAAACAAAAAATGTTTCTCTTTAAACGTTATTAAACAAATGACAAAAATGAGAATGAAGTCCCCAGCATTTTCAATTTTAAAAAAGTAATTTTGGCTATCAAGATTTATTAAAAAAATCTATGCATGTGAACACACAGAAATCAGGAAAGGATTGGGTAAGTGAAACACTGCCAAGCTTATGAACTCTTGTTAGTGGGTCCAGGTGAGTTTTTTAGCAGGAAAGGTGAAAAGTAAGGATTCAGCTAATCAAAGATTTTTAAGTGCCTCATGGAAGAGCAACAGGCATGAGTTCTAATATTCACTGAGCTAAACAGAGAGATCGACCTCTGATCTTGCTATAAACCATCAAAGGCAAAATCTCATTTTCTTCTCAAAACAGGATTTGCAGCATCTTAAATATAATCTAATTTTAACAAGCTTGAAAGCCCTCGAATCAGAAAGCATTCATTTTCCTTCAGTCTTCCACATTCAGTCAGTGACAGCTGTATCATTACTGGCTTTAGAGATAATTTTTAT
>NW_008623493.1:130172-160418 GCF_000691845.1 Merops nubicus | reverse complement strand
GTGGATGTTTATAGTTCTCGGGAGCCAAAACTTTACAAAAATATCATCAATAAAAATTACACCTTAAAACTCTAATCATTCTAGAGGAAACTAAGTATTTACCATCATGTCATGCAAATTTATGATCCTAAGGTCTTTACCACCTTTACTGTAATAATGTCATCATTATTTACACTCATACTTGGAAAAACCTTGCCTGTGAATGCACAGCTCAGCCAGGCACACAGGCTTTCCAGAGCTCATAACATTTAAAGAAAGTGCTCACTGCTTTTAATGACAAACAACATAAAAAGAGCTTATCCTACATGCTCTTTAAAACCCACAGAATTAGAACAGAAGACAAAGTACTTTAAAGAACTGCTACATGTCACCCAAACTAGGCTGGCTTTTTATTCATATGATGCCTTTGATTTTTAAGTAGAAGTTCTGTATTTTAAAATACAGCACCACACAGCCTAACAATAAAAAAGAACAGAGAAGATGCCTTTGTTCAAGGCCCACACGTTGCACAGGAATTATTTCCCTTCTAAATAAGTAAATAAGGTATGTGCCCTTCTCTGGGCACATTTCAGCAACTAGAGAAATTACTGAAGTAGAAGAGAAAAGATTTTATTAATTTTCGTTTCCTAGGATTTAAATTTCCATCCTTTCTAGAACCTGACAGCATGGGCAAAAATTTTTCCTAATGTGGCCTGACTGAAACCAGAGTTTGCTGCTATCCACATCTGAGAAAAGTTACACATCAGTCTCATAATTGGGGCCTTCTGACGCTAACTCTGTGCATCAGCCACTTACAATCAGAAACCTCAAAACCATAATCATCAAGTAGGAGACAACAGGAAGCAGCTGAGTTTCTAACAAAAAGAATGTTTTCCTACCACTTGTGTCTGACAGAAGCTTACAAAAGAAAGGTGTAGATATTAAAAATTCTTCCAGAAGATTCAGTTTCCTTCATCTATTTAAGGTCTCTCTTATTTGGTATGGAGAAGAGTACTGAACCCCTAAATGAAGAGGAAAGAGATGCACTAAAATGTACAGAAGCTGCCTTAAGAAACTACACTGTTCAGGGAGAGAAGCCTTATTGGAAGACCAAAAGGGACTTGGGCTTTCTTCACTTTATATATCAGTCAATTCAGAACCTCTTTCCTTCACACCCACTGCCCTTTCCAGTTGGTAACAACCACTCTGCTGAATGAGGTGGATCTCCAGTGGTCCATATCCTTGTGCACAAATGCAAGTGACAGCCAATTCCTCCACACACGTGTAGGAGTCAGGAAAAAGTTGGATTGTTAATTTTTTTTTTTCACCATTAGATGTTAAATTGGAGAAATTAAAATTTCATTCTAAAGTCACCTCTGACAGCAGTCTCATGCCTCATTACGACAAATGAGACTGGTTCAACAAACATGGTATCTGGCAGAATTTATAGGTCAGACATCCTTTCTTCTGTTGAAGAACTGTTCCAGAAATAGCCACAATTCATGCCAATTGCATATAAATCATACTGATGAGATCTGAATCACTGTTTTCAATATTCAAAATCGAGTCTGCTTCAGCAGTTCAAGTGATCAACACAATTCTTGTTCTCCAAGTACCCTAAGGATCTACTGGGGCTTTAAACTCCCAGGAAAAGAGTAGAAAGCATGCTGTGCCAAAGGGAACTGTAATACAAATAAGGTGAGACATTTTTAGTATGCTTAAGGTATTCCTATTTGTCTCTCTTCCTTTGTCTTCCTAGCCCCAGAGTCCCTCAGAAGGAACTCCTAGTTGATTATGGAGACTCTGCCTGCATGTGTGTGTATTTATCACAGGACAGAAGACAACAGAATTTAAAACATCTCTGCTTCTTAGGGAAGAATAGGAGAAGGCTAACCCGTTTTTCATTTGACTTTTCTCTGGTCACCACCAAGTAACTGCATGTACAGAGAGGCCAGACAGGAACTTCTGGCATTAATGCTACTGCTTCAGAATGAATACAGCTGCTTCAGCTAATAAAAGCTGTTCCATGAACATCTGTGCAAACAGAAACCAGCCCTACAAATAGTCAAGCAGGAAAATACAGGTCCTGAAGCAGTCTGGTGTCATAATACTAGCCCCATTTAGTTAACTAATTCACAAACCACTGTTTTTTCATTCTTTTTCATTCTCTGGGTTCTACTGATTACATTCAGCATTGCCAATGCTGCTCTGTTGAGAAAATTCTAATTTTGCATGCCCTTTAATCTTGAAGCAAACTGATTAATTTAGATTAATTTAGTTTTTCGAATTATTAACATGCAATTCTTTCACTGTGCTCATCCATCTGCTTTATAGCTGATCATAGCTGCTTATAGTTCACATGATGTACATGCAAACAGGGCAAACTTAAAAACTTCTGGTTACACGATGATTTTATTCAGCTACAGAATTTCTCTTCCAGTTTTAATTTGATGGAATTTGTATTTAATGGGCACTACAGTGGTTGATGGGATAGTGCCTGTTAGGTAGGCCTACGGGTGATCTGAAACCATGGCAGCATCAAGTACAACATGCCTCTCTGTCACGCACAAGGAATATGTTTGCTTGGCATGGTTTAAGGACTTAAACCAAAAACAGTGCAGTCTAGGCCATTCAGATACCCATTACTCAAAACTCCATACCTGCAGCATTGTACATAGGTCCTGGCTCATACACCAACTTGCCACTATCCACATTTCCTTCACCTAACCAAATTTCTTCCCAAATTTTATATACCAGGTCACTGAGGAAAACTGGATTCTAGGAAAGGCTGATATGAAAAAAAAAAACCTCTGGGAGAAGATCCCAACAGGACATAGCAAGTTTCAGCTGCTGCTGAGCTGGAGAAAACTTAAAATTTTCTGACATGAGTTTTCTGCTGTCGTTGCAGAAGATGACTAAACATGGTCAAGTACTTGGAACAGTAAAGAAAGAATCAGAATGTCTTTTATCCATAGACTTACTACATCTACACATTATTTTGGGACAAACCCCTGAACTACTTTTGCAACGAGTCTCTAAATCCATCCAACTACATGGACAGAGTTAGTTCAGCATAGTGATAAGCCACCTGGACAGCCCAGCAGAAGGCTTCCTCCACATCCTATGGAAAGATAGGATGTGAGTGGCGTAGGACTACTCATTAGAGCAGATGTAGCTGCTCAGTCTTGCTGGGATTCAGGTCCCTCATTTGTAGCAACTGCCTAAGGCTATCTGGGCACTTGATGAGTACGGGTTTTAGAAGTTAATTATCGAAAATAAAAAATTTGGAATGGTGAATCAAAATTACCATCAGCCATGCTCCAAAATCTACTAGTATTGGTGGGAGAATCAAATCTTTCACCTAGCCTGTAACTACCTCTGTTAGACTTGAGACACAGGTATGCTTAGGCCACTGCTGTTGACCAGAGTGTGCAGCTTAATCACCGCTTGCAACAGCTAACCTGAAGTGACAGGCTCCTCTTCCTACGTGCACTTTGTGAACCAGAAAAAGAATTCTCCCATCCCATCTCATCCACAATCTTGCCCCAGCGGTTTCTGCTCTTTCCTGAAACGTCTTTCTGTACTTGTCCCCCAGAAAATCTCCCAATGAATTCTATGGGACCTGTTCCTGTGTGAAAATGTCAATTTATAACTCTCTCTCACTTATCATTCTTGGCAATAACTCAGATATGAACCACATGTCTGGTGGAGGAATTTGGCCCACAGACTGTTTTTAATTAAATGCTTGTCTACTGATATTAAAGAAAACTTCAGTGGCATAGGAATGCAGTAAAAATGATTAATCCTAAAAGAAATTATTTCCTATGCAATTTACAAACTTCATTTCTTCAAACTGGAAGAATTCCACATGTTAAAATGACAACCACTTAAACATTTAAAGCTGAAAAAATGCCAGATGACAGAAAGCAGTCAGAGAAAAACCCTCATATTTCAGTTTTGAGGGTAATATTCAAATGGGAAAAGAAAAACTATTGAGATACTTTATTAGCAACTAGGCTAACTCCAGCTATCAGCAGGTCTGTTCCTATAAAATTATAAATCCATTATCTTTGTAGGCATATGAGAGAAGAAATCAGGCCTGAAAACAGTATCTGAAAGGATGCAAAACAGTAAACACCACTTATAAAGCCTTATATTCACTTTAATCCACACAATATATCTATTCATCTTTCTTAAGTGGTGGAAATGACTGCAAAGCCTTCTGTTGAAAATCCATTACTTGAACTCTAATTTTACTGGCTAACAAAGCAATTACTCATCTCTCCAGATTGCTATTACCTTACTGTATAACTACTGGTTATAGAAAAGTCCAAAAGGAGACTCATGCACCCACTCCCCATGCTCACGTTATCTGCTGACATAGGCTTCAACTACTGACATTTCATCTTAAGTATTGAAAAGTTCAAGGCAATTATTTCACATCTATTCTAAATCAAAAAAACAAACCACCTTCTTTTAGAATAATATACAAGCAGCTTTTCCCTAATTATCAATCTTGGTGTTTCTAGATTCATGCTTTAAACTAAAGGAACAAACAAGAGCATTCCTTGTCACCAGAACACCACTGTCTAGAAAGAAGCTTTAAATTATTCCTGTTCAAAAACTAGGCATCTAATCTTTAAGAAAACCAACATACTGAAGGAGATGAGCAGGTTAAAATGTATATTTACACAAAGATAAATTTTACTGAAAAAAAAGTGAAGTATATAACAAGACATCCCTAACTACTGTAGATATCTTTTTAAATATCCTTCACTCAGTTTAAACTCTGTTAAAGTGTGCATAGACCAAGGCATTAAAAAAATTTAAAAGACTTCTTATTTTACCATCTTTTGTAAAAACAATCTAAAACATTTTACACTGTCTAGATTTACAAAGCCCCATAACTTGTTTATCAGTACTTCTGTGGGTGGTTCATCATTGCTGCATGCACGTACTGCATGATGCAGATGACCACAAGTGACCTGCAGTTCAGTCAGTGCTGCTGTTCATCACTTAAAATTCTCAAATTTAGTTCCCTTCCCCCACAAGAAAAATATATAAAACTTAAAATTAAGGCCAGTGTTAAAGAGCACATCTTGTCTCTCATCTCTAATAACTGCAGGAGACTTTCCGTACAGGACGCCTTTCATCTAGATCTTTTTAATTAACTCAGAGAAACTAGAATTAGATTTTATTAGGATACAGCCTTAATTCTCAATACTTTTAGCCTGTGAAAAGGAAGTTTACAAAGAATCACACTCTCGGTCCTTCTCACATGTGCCAAAATCTCACTACTCTACATAAAGTACAGAAGACAATCAGCCTGGGCCCCAGTTAGTCCCATCATTCTCTGTGTCAGAGGATGAAAAACGTACAAGGTGGCACTATTAAAAAAAAATTAGCCTATAACAGACTAATTGGATTCTGTACAGATGAAGTTTTTTCATGATCAAAGCCAAAAATAAAATTAAATAGCCACCATCTCTGAACCCTCCACTAAAAATCACCCACAATAGAACTTTGATGTCTCCATAATAATTCCAGTGAAAGAATAAGGAGAAAAAAAGATCTCTTGCAATTAATCTTTATACTACACTGATAAAGGATAGAAAGGATTGCCTTGCAAGTAATACTCCTACTACTCTTTATTAGAACTGTTTCAATCTAAGGGTTTTTTCACTTGAATGATATATTTCAACTTGTTCTCTTTGTTGCCTAAGGAAGCATTTGGAGTTTCAAAATCTCCATCACAAAAATCAGCCTGTTGGACCCACTGAAAAAACCAGCCAATACTGGCATTGTTCCTGTATGCGTGCCTAATCTGTATCCTCAGTTCATCAGTTAAGATCACACAATGGGTTAGGAAGATGAGTAGACTGAATACATTCTTCCTACAAAAAGATTTTCCAGCATATTTCAAGATTTCAGCAAGTCTTGCTCTTGAATGTTAAGCTGCCTGCATTTGGCTGTTTTTTCTAATTCTGTTGAGGCACTCACAAGTTGCTCTCCTTTCATGGGAGAGAAAAAAAAAATTGTAATAGACATACAAAAGAGCACAAGGTACCTGCTTTGTTTCATTTTTGTTTGTTTTGTCATAATAACTAGTCAAGTGTCAAAGCAGCTACGACACGTACCTAAAATATGACTTCATACAAAGAAAAGGTGAGTTTATAAAGTCTTACAAAAGTACCTAAATCAGTAATAATTTTCCTCTCCTCCTGCCTTTCAGAGGAGATGTGTGACTATTAAGCTTCACTGAGACTTACCCTTATTACTGTATTTCTAGCATCCCTTCCCTCTGGCTGGTCAGAACAAGAATCACATTTGAAATTGCTCCTGCACTGAAATTATCACCAGCCACTCTTCACAAGCAGCAGAAGATGCACCCACTCTAACGAGCAGCCACATTCTCCACTCATACGCCCCCGTCCCTAACAGCTGTAGACCTGCACACCATCTTCATCACTGAGGCCAACGGACACCTCCTCCTCCACCTCCTCATCAAGCTGCAGGCTTCCGAAGGAGTACTTATTTCTAGCCACAGGAGAGGAGCTCAACACAATGGGGTTTCCAAACACCAAGGGGTGAGTGAAAGGGTTAATGACTTCTGAGTCAGAATCACTAGACTCTGTCCCACTGCTGGTGGAGCCCTCCATCATCTGCACTGCAGCCATGTGACCCATCACACCACTGGCATGCAGCGACTGCACGACCGGGCTCTGCTTGGGCTGCGTCCCCGCGGGCATACCGTTGGCCATCATTTTGCCTTCTGGAGAAGACATCTTAGCCACCACACCTCCTTTACAATATCTCTCTGATCTATACTCCTGCCCAGGGCTTGAGGAGATCTGGCTTAGGATAAACGGATCTGTACCTGATTTATTGCAGATTTTTTGTGCGTGAGCCCGTTGAGAACCTGGAGAATATCTGCAATACCCACGGCAGCTACTGGCATGGCTCTCCTCCTCCCCAGTCCTCCCCCTGCAGTCATGCCCATTTTCTGAGACATACCCCTGAGAGCCAGTTCTGCTCAGGCTCATGCTAGGGCTCGACCCTTTGCTACTGGGAGGCAACGGAGTGGCCAGAGGACTACGGCTCCCTGGCCCTCTAAACATTTCATCAACCAGCGAGCTGTGCCTTGGCATCCTGGGGCTTCCCCCAGTGTAGAAGGAGAGATAAGCTGGGTTATCATCAAGGTACTCTTCGGAGAGATACTGGGAAGACTTGATAGAGGCTGAGGAATCCCTATATCTAGTTCTATTGCGATTTTCGTCTCTGTAGTGAATACAGGCACCACTGGTCAAATCACCCTCATAGTTGTCATTTGTTTGGGAATATGACCGGGTTATTTGTCCTCTGAGGAGATCATACTCGCTATCTACATCACTGCAGTCAATGAAAGGAATGGAGGTGCTGCTGCCATGAGCAGCCCTGGAAGCTGGACCTGTGCTTGGTTGCTGTGATTGAGGTCTGTTCTGCTGCATCCTGTCCTTAGCAGCCTCCTCTTCTTCCTCCACTGCTGACACCACTGCTCCATCCACCTTTCTGACTTCCTTTGGGCTCTTCTTCAAGGAAGGGCTCTTGTGCTGTCCAGTGTCTTCTGTTGAAGCTTTCAGTTCCTTTCCTTGCCGGCTGCTCTGCACCGCTCCAGCATCATTGTCGTCTCCATGGGCAAAGCTAGAGCTCTGGAAAGATAAAAGAGGGAAGGCAAGGGGGAGACAAAGGGGGAGGGAGGGGTGGGAGGGGGAGGTTTGGAAGGGAAGGGAGCCAGAGGGAAAAGGCTACGTGTAATTACGCACCAGAATTTTGCACTGCATCTGCAGCAACATAGGAGTCTCTTGAAAGCAGAAGAGGTAACCTCAGCTTCAAAATCAATTAGAATTAAAAAAAAAGAGGTCTCTGGTCTTGAAAAATACATAAGCTAAGTAAAAGAAAAGAAGGTGGACAGAATGTGGTCATATTTAAAAAGAAGTATTGGAGGTGTTTCCATGCCCTAAGGCAGTGATCATCACTCTTAAGAACATCAGCTTGTTTGCACTACCTCTAGGAAGGTGGAGGAAAAGATAAACACATAAGACAAATTCTGCACAGCCTGCTTAGATACACTAAAAAGGCCACGTGTGGGCTTTTGAGCATGCCACGTTCAATCCCTGGATTGTACCTACCACTACTTCATGGGCTGGCTTTTCTCCACACACATGTCAAATCTGCCCAGCAGACAGGCTCCATCTACCTGAGCTTGTCTTAGCTCTATTAGAATGCTAAAAGGTACTTGAAATGAGCTGCATTTATAACAGAATTCTCTGAGTTCTTAGATTTGCAGAAGTGTGAGAGCCTCTGAACATCAAAAGTAAGCAATATGAGGAAGGTGAAGGTTTGGGTAACCTTCTTAAATAGTAGCTTGCTCCTGCCATTTAAGTTCTACCTGTCATGTGATTAAAGGTTCACCTCCACAAACAGAGATGAGCATAGAGAAACGCTGGCAGGGGGAAGAACACAATAACACAGCCAGGAAAATGGAGCTCCCTGACCCAGCTCCTCTGGGGGCTGTCCCAGGAGAGCCATCAGCCCATGGTCTGGGATGCCAGCAAACAGACACCAGAGCATGTGCATGTTGCCTGGGTGGGCAGGTCAGTGTGTAATTGCTAGTAAACATTAAACAGGACTAGTTGGTGAGTAGGGTAACAGAGTTGGGAGCCAACTACTGGAGCAGCCCTCAGCCAGGAAAGGCACTAGGAAGACAGCAGGTCTTGGGGGTCAATTACTGGCAATGTCCTAAGTGTACCTGCTCTTGGAGAGACACCTTTGCATGTGTGCCTCTGTGTGTGAGGGAACTGGGAATCAGAGCATCCAAGTATTGGCTGCTGGAAAGACTTTGTATCTAAGATGAATTACTGGAGGAACCCATAGCCTGTGTGTGTCTGTAGATCTGAGTACCAGCAATTGATGTGAGGCTGTGAGCCTTAGGGGGTTCTATATCCAGGTACCAGCCACTGGGAGACTTGAGGATCCAGGGGCTTGCTACCGGAGAGGCCGAGTGTCTAAGATCAGTTGCAGGAGGGACCCATATCATATGTACATATGCACATTTCCCACTAAAGCATTTTCACCCTCATCAGCCAAAGGGTGGAAGAGGGTGAGGCCACGGGCACTGTTTCCTGGCTGGGTTTAGGTGTATGGCTGGCTGTGTGTGTATGTGTACATATATTGAATATGTCTATTTGTGAGGGTGCCTATAGGGAACACACGCTCAGCCTTACTAGTAGTTGCACCTGGGAACATGCAGCTGCTGCAGCCTCACCACTACTGACCTACTGGATTTGTAGACTCCTAGCAGATATTAACATAAGGCAAATACCTTAGGTATCTACCAGAGATACTGGCTTAAAAGTCCAAAGCTGTAATTTTTCTGAGGAAATAATTCTTTTGCCTCCCTGGTTAATAAAACAAAACACATTGTCATGGGCAAACAAGAATCCCCAGTGAAGGAAAAGAATTCCATTTTTCTCAGATGCAATAACAAGCTACAACCTAGGAGTAACCCTGTGGATTGCAGTTTTTCAGATAGTCATTAGTACAGCTCAGACAAGCTCCAAATTCATATCTGTCTGGTTGTCTGGAAGCAACACTATTGAACCTGCTCCACTTGCAGAACCTAAAACTTAGGACACACTGGGCTCCCTCAGCTCTTAGTCAAAAGGAAAGGGAGCAGAAAACTATGTGCCTAGAGCTTCAAAGCAGCAATCAGTGGAGGGTAATCTAATGAGAAATGTTTAAAAGGCATGATCTAAGATTTCATCAACATCACTGACTTGTTTTGGCACCTCTGTATGCTGTTCTGAAGGCTGTGCAGTCAGACTCCTGATGGAATGAATCTTGCTGTGTTTCCTGGAGATAAAAGGAAAAATCACAGTTAGAAGACATTTCATTTTTTTTTCTACAAATAGGAATCAAGAGACATGTCTCCTTTAAAACAAAATCTTTGAATAGCAGCTTTCATAAAAGTTAGCTCCAAAACACATTAACATTCCTTCTTTCTATAAAATTTAAACATACTACGTGTCACAAACATATTTTATGTAAGAAAACAGAGAGGCACTGAAGCAAAAATGCTCTATCACCAGAACATGAGTCATAAGCAATGAAAAGTTGTCATGCTCCTTGTGGCATTTTGGTCATTACTTTCAGCTCACTGTGAGCAACATGGGTTCAACTGGCCCTAGCAAGCTGGCAGTCTTCCCTGGGGCCTTTTCCATTGAGGCTGGCTGCACCTACTTTGAGGTGAGTATGTCTGTTCACATACATTAACCATACTCCACCAAAGAGGGTGCAAATCAATATGGAAGGAAGTTCCCTGTGATGGTAGGACACTCACTGCTGAAAAACAGATTGAGGACTATTGATTTTAAGGAAACTACATGTTATGTCAACTTCCAACAAAACAATCAGGACCAAGGGGATATCACACAAATGCTAATTGTCAAACAGGAAAGAAAGAAGTGTTTACTTGGACTAGTGCCAAGATCTTAGAATGTAACTGAAAATCATGACTTTTCTTTGATTAAAACATATTGGGATAGTTACTTTATTTCCTCTCACCTTTCAAACTGCACTTTTTTGTGCCCTCCTTCTTTAACATAGTCAAGAACTTGCTTCTGAGTCCGACCACTGCAAGAAAATCACAGTTAAAATGCTTAACACAATATACAACCTGGTCATCATAAACAAGTATGTGGCCTGCATATGCAGTCACAGCAACCAGATATTTGTCACTATCAGCAGAAACCCATGTAAAATCATAGAGAAGGGAATCTGGGCAGACACACACAGATTTTTATAATTTTGTACGTTACCTGCCTCTTTTTTTAGCTATGGAACTACGTTTTGATGCCATTTCAGAACTGCTTAAATTCTCATGTGTGCCCTTTATAGGCTACTATATTATTGGGAAGCCACCACAGTAGAAAGTGAAGCAGGGGTTACCTCTTCCTCTCATGAACGAAAACTATCCTTGAATACTTTGGGATCAAAAACCAGCCTTACCTGCTATCAGTAAACCCTGGAACAAAGATGAAAACTGTTGAAATGCATTTTGTGACTCAACTGCTCGTGTTAAACACATCAGCTAAGCAAAAATCCATTTTCTGCTGAGATTTAAGCTGGAAATCCCTTTCTAACCTTCTGTAAGAGGCTGTGAAAAAGTAGTGAGAAAGCCCAGGACTTCCTGTTGTGCAAAGCTATAATCTCCAAAGGGAACTGAGAGCAGTAAAGGAAATCCACACTTTGAGAGTGGCTCAACAGAGAAAAAAATCCTTCCCATTCGTTAGAAACTTTCAACTAACTGAATTAGTACAAGGTCTGGAAAAATTACTGAATATATGTACCAGAGACCACAGTAAGTGGAGGATGCAGTCAAAAACTATGCTCCAAACCAGGAGGTAAGCTGAAGGCACTTACAGTCTTCTATTTACTCAGGTAGAAACTTAACAAATTATAATCTGTTTACCTTAACATAGGTCCTTTCAACTTAATTAATTTACTTTGCAGGCAAGAAACAAAGTGGGAAGAGAGATAGAATAGTCATAGCTACTATGTTGTTGTGCAAGGCAAACAGAGTGTACAGTTTATCTCAGCAAAGAGGGTTTCTGGCTGTTCAGCTTGTATCAGCTTTGCAAACAAACTGTATGAATAAAAGGATTTCTCCCCCTGACATACACAATACAGTAGCTACAATGAGGCTTCTGCCACTGTAAGAAAAAAACAAACCAATAACCCAACTAATAAAACATTTTCTACAGCTCTAACAATATTGCAGGTAGACTTGGGCTTAACATAGGGGGTCACCTCACATAAATCATTTGCAAGCATAAAGAGAAGCCATTGCTTATAACTGTACAGAGATGAGTTTGCCAAAAGGACATGCAGTGAAAATACAGATTTCTACTCTGACACACAAGAAAGATCCCTAGAAGCAGAGGATCCAAAGACTGCCAAAAATTTGCTAGCTAGTGCTGCTTATGACACAAGTGGATTTTCTTATGTGAAACCAGCTACAACTTATATACTTTAGATCTTACCTCCACAAAGCTACTTTGCAACAGCTACTACCAAATTAATGCAGTCTTTTTCCCCACAGCATTCTTTGCACTGTTCTGGCTGAGAAGATGCAATGGAAAATATAAAGGAACAAACCACAACATAAAAGAGGGGAGCTGAAAATTAAGGGTTTAATCCTAGAACATTATGGATGTGATTTTAAATGAGGAGGCAACAAAAGTGGAAAGAAGAATGCAGGTCTTACCTGAACCTAAATGATGAACCTCTAGAAAAAAGAACGGGTTTAGGCTTTGGTTTAGGTTCCTCAAAGAGCCTGAAAAAGGCATGATGCTCCACACAGATCTTCCAGAAAGACTTGCAAAAATCACGACTGGCCATAAGGAATTCCAGGGTGTCCTGGAATGAACTCTGGAAATTGAGATAGCATTTGCAATGTAAGCAGGCAAGCAACATATGTTACAGAGATGCATGGTCAAAGCAGGTGCTATGCCACAAAAAAAATCCCAGCAAAACCCAAACATTTTCCACACTCATTAGCTTTCAGGTTTAGCAGGCCCTATCCATCCCTCTCTGAGGCATCACTGATCTGCCTGGCAGTATCAGAGATATTGCTCAAACTTCTTTTCACTGGCAAATACGACAGAGATAAAGTAGTGGTCTTAACATTAATGAGAGGTGCTCATTTAGATGCTATAACTGAAGAACTGATGACACAATGCCAGAGTTGCAGCCAGAAGATGACTGTGTGACATTCAGTTTACATTTCTTTTGCTAGAACTTGCTCGCCTGAGATGCCAGGCTGATGTGTGCAGTACCAACAGTGAACATAAGCAAGTAATTTAAAAATATTAAAATCTCCCTGAAGCAATAAAAACATACATTTGATCTATGAGTAGAAATTTACCACAAAAATTTTGTCAACTTCTTCAATTCCTGACAAGAACTTACATTCACATCAGGCCGTAGTTTGATCAGAAAACGCTTCCTCTTGAAGCTCAGCTTTCGAACCTTAGCCCAGTTGAAGGCATTGATCTTGGTGTGACCCTACAGAGAGCAAAGCCAGCAGTGTTTAAACAGACTGGATCTGAATGGAGAAATCTAAACCACTAAAGAAAGCTTGTCGTAAATGAATCATCTCTTCACTTCACCCGAAATCATGGTATTTCTTATCATTCACCCTCTGATAATGCGAACCATAAGCTCCTGCTGCTGTGACCTGGTGCAGGTGCTTATGGTTGAGCTCTTGCATATTTAAGGGACTAGGTATACTGAGTTCATATGACAGTATCACTGCACAAAACAGGGTGGCCCATCTTTGCCCAGAGGATGTTATCTCATTCCACTATGCAGACTCAGATTTTTGGTGGACTTAAGTCACCTCCCAGATGTGCTGCCTCCTCCTTCCACCAGCTACAGAGAATGCAGAAAACCCAGACGTGTAACATGTCACCTCACTTTGCTGGGGTAATTTCCTTCCTCTTTGCTTGTTGACAGGGCAAAATAAGCACCCCTTTAATTATTACCTAAGTGAGGAAAAAAAAACCATCAACTGATGGTTTTATATTGGAAGTACAAAATACTGGGCATATTTTGCCCTGTCATAGGGAGCAAGAGAAGTAAAAGGAACCCAAATAAATTATTTGTCTCTGAAGAGTCACAAAATGCTTTTCACACAAAAACAAAAAAATACAAACAAAAAAACAAAACCAAAACCAAAACAAAACAGCCAACCAAACAACCAGAAGCAAACATTGCATTTGTGACCAAACCTTTCTTTTTCTTGAGGTCATTCTAATTAGGTCTTTGTATTTCAATTTCTATCTGTTCTATCCAAAATAAAAAAGATGAACTTAGGGCTCTTGCCCTATGAAGTGCTTGAAGGAAGCTCTAAGCCCACTGCCAGACACCAAGTGCTGGGAAGACTCCAGCAGGTCAGAGCCTGACTTCCTTCTCAGCATTCAGTCTTCGAGCATAATCCAGCAAAATATCCAAGTTTTCTGAAAATTTGGGAAAAAAAAACCAAAACAAAACGCTGTTTTTTAAAGTGCCAAACATATTAGGACAAGAAGAGATGACTGAATTTTAGAGCTTAACAAACCAGGCCTTGGGCCTTCAACTAGCAGCTACATCTTTCCAGCTGTCTGCTGGGGCTCAGTGAGGTCCATGCTGTTGTGTGTGGACACATACTTTCAGCTGTAAGACAGTCTTAATTTATAAGGCTCTGCAATTAATTAATTCAGCTGATGAAAATACTATGAGGGAGCAGGGATGGGGTCCTGGACAATTATTTGAGCTATATGAATTTACAACAACATCCTGGTGTTTTCATACTTAAAACTATGCTTCAGTTTTGGAGTTCTACTAGCAATTCATTGAGTTAACATGGGGTCTTAAATTTTTTTTTTTATTTAAATTTAGATCTCAGACCATTTAGGTCAGATGTATTTCTGGGTTTGTTTGTTGCTGTTATTTTTCTTTATAAAAAGACTCAAATTACTTTATAAAGTTGGAAACGTGTATTTTAAATATAGTCAAACAGTTAAGATGAATGATCTTTTTTGATAATTGCAAAAATGGGTAAAGAACATTTTACTTGCTGTTTTTAAGTAGGATCTTGGATGCTATCAGACAAAAAGCTGAGGTACAGTGAAAGCAGTTTAGGCCAGCTGACTACCTGTACCTTCACAACTGTAAAAGCCCAATTTGTTATTTACCAGGAATATAATTATTGCCGAACAAGAATTTGATAAATTTACTGATGATGTTTTCTGAACATTTACTAGGCTGATAAGAGAGAGGAGAGGAAAGAAGAGGAAAGAAATCTAAAGAAAATGTTTTGGATCTTTTAGAGAAAGAATTAATATTCATGGATTCAGAAAAGGTAGAAAGGTCGACGCTGGTCAAGAAAATCATAAAAACTCTGACAAAATAACACTATGGGGAGCTTACACTCACTACCTTATTCCTTCTGCAGGTACTCCAGTTGTCTGTTGTTTCATTTTTCCCTGCTTCACACCCACTTAGTATGCACCATGCCTGCAAGACCTACCTGCTCCTTTACGTAGGAGGAGGTGTCAGCATGAGCAGCTTGCAAATCGTGACCTGTGGCTCAGTTGCATTTTGAGCAGCACGTTTTGGCTGCAGATGGAGTTCTACCCTGTGCGTGCAATTAAGGTAAGTGTCCCTGGAAATGAAGGACCTAATGCAGCTATAAAAGGTTAAAGGTTATTGTTAGAAAAAAATTTCGAAGTTCCTGCATTTTCCCAACCACATTCTTTCAGACATGACTGAGGACCTGAATTCTAATCACTGTTATGAAATCTCTCCGGTTTATCATGTACCAAGTGATGTCCTGAGAAGCTCTAACCTGAAACACTAGGATGCCTGTGTTGGCAACAGCCAGGTTGATTTTTGTCCCTTCCCTGTCCTTGGCTGGATGCAAGCGGATCCCGTACATCTCCAGCCGACGGGCAATCTCCAGAAGCTGGAAGTCAGACTCTGCTGGTGTCTGTCCCCTTGAGGAAGAAAACAGAGAAGACACATGAATTCTTCACACCTTTTAATAGAGATCAACAGGTCCTCCAGAGTACAAAGAGACATTTCATCAAAGAGACTGAAACCTGTAAGAGCTATAACATCTGTAGGGTTTTTTATGTCCCTAGATTTACACCAGCTAGAAAAACAACTTTATCTTAGTCTAAAACATTAGCAAAGAATCCACAGTTTTTACAGTCTGTCAGAAATTTTCATTACTCAGATTGTGAGACACCTGATACAGCTAGGTTTTGAACTATCAACTTTAACAGAATCACTACCTCTCTGTGTATTTTCCATTGGAAAGACATACTGTATTCATAAAAAAATAAAAAATCATAAGTATGTTAGGATGTTTTTCATTGTAAAAATGAATGGAATACCAAAATGAAGTAAAACAGAAGACATGAAAGCCTTAACATAAATGTTGGGAACTTATAAGCACTAAATTTATCATGACAAAATTAGCAAAAGTCTTGCTTATTACTTTTATAGAACTCCTTACCACTCACATCTAATTCGATGTGCCTCAGAATGAAACTGTTCAAGTCTTGAAGTGTTCTTGACAGTAAAAAAAACTAACACACTTTCTATGCCTTATTTGTAATTCTTTTAACCATCTTCTTACTACTAATCTTTTCTCCAGGCCTTAGGATACCAATTTGCATCACCGTCTTGAATCCTATTCCCCTAATTCTGTAAACACTTTCTGCTCTTCCTAAAACTATCATTAAACCTCTTCTTCCCCCATCTCTAAATACAGCATGGAAAGGTGAAAAGGCAGCATTCAATGTCCTTGAAACCAAAAAGGCTGCTGTCAGAAGTGCCTGACTAATCAGTCATCATTGGCAATCATACCTGCATGCACAAAATCAGCAGAGAAGCATTTTGTATGAAATAGACTGTAAAATAATGGCATGCTTGAATGAGTATCAGAATCAATTGCTCTTTAAACATCTTGTTATGAATACAGGAGAAAGGCAGGAGTAACCTTCAAGAAATTCATAGGCTTGAACATTTTTTGAGAAGTAACCTTTGAGAAACTCAGAGGTCCAAATCTCTTCTGTACTTATGATCTAGGATATATTTACACTTAGAACTGTACTAAAGGAAAAGAAGGCAAATAACAGGAACAAAAAAGGTCTTACATGTGGTTACGGTGAAATTCCATGATTTTGTCTTCTAGTGCTTCTTGCTGAGGTATATATTTGTTCTTCGCTAAGTGTTCACGATCTATGGTTTCATCAAAATCCCCAATCTCAGCTATGGAAAATTTTAAGAAAAGTCTATTAAAATACTATATTAAATCTCCATTATTTGGGCAATCCAAAAGGTGCAGAAGCTGGGAAGAAGGCAGACAAGCAGACACAGTTTCTTGTAAGCTGTGTCCCCATTTTATGATTCAAATTCCCACAATGTTCTCTTCCACACACTCCTCCTTTCTCCTCTGTTAGTATCTGCTATGTGAGAAGACGACCAAGGATTCCTCCCATTCACCACAACCAACTGAGTAGCTGTTGAATGTCAAGTGAACAAATGAAGTCACCAGAGTGCTGCCTTGACTTGTGTGCAGCACAAGGGCACGGGTGACAGGGAAGAGAGCACTAATTCAGCAGAACTCATCCATCTCCCTCATGTGCATCATGGTGCTCAGGTATCTTTCTGTGGAGCAGCCAAGCACAGACTTCTTTCCCAGGCCCGTGCACACTGTAATCTCTGGAGGAAAATGTGAAAGGTGGTTTTGTTCCTTTGTTTGAATGCAGGCACGTATTTCACCGTTATGAAACAGCAAACATTTGTCTTCCTCTAATTTTGCAGCAGTTTGAGACACATTCTGTCTCCCTCCTCCGCAGAGTTGCTCCCATCTGCTGCACTTATTCAATACTGTGTGTACAACAGTATGTCACACCCACCTTCCATTTTGCAGCCCATTCAGTGAGATTTCCTTTTTTTGGTGGGGGGTCAGGAGGTGGGGAGCAGGCAATCTGTGTGTGTGTGCACCAGATTACTATCTTGTTGCTTGCTATTCTCAGAATGCCTCTGAAAATCTTACTATGAGCTCTTTCACTGAACAGCTTCTGCCTGCTAACCTGCTGGAACATAGCTACATACATAGCTACAACAAAGGGCTGCTACCTTAATCATGTCAGTGAAATTAAAATGCAGCACTCTCAAACTAAATCCAGGTTGCAGTCAGACATGCTGCTGTACAGTTGGCCTAGGATACCACAGACCCAAGCTCAGATCCTTGCTTCACCCTCACCTCACTTCTGCCCATGTAAATCTAGTTCTGCCCAAAATAAGACCCTTTAGAAAAAAAAAGAAAGGTTTCAGATGGTTTAAACCACTGCAGGTGATTTCTGACAGAAGTTTGTCTGGGATCAGAGGTACCTGCAAATGGGGAGGGAGAGCAATAACCCTGTGTGGGAAGGGAAGGTGAAGACCAAAGCAACTCTGACAGAGCAGTAACCTTTCAGTCCAAATTGCCTGCAGCTACACAATGACTTCTTATATATTGGAGGTCAGAGGTGGAATAGAGTTGATAACTGAGACCGTCTGATTTCCAACCTCTCCTGCGACCCCTCTGCTCTGAACCATTCCTTGAGACAGTAGAAATTGATACAGAATCTTTGAGAATTCTCCTTTGCAAAATGCCCCTCTGCCCCCATCTCAGAAACAGCTGACTCACTCCAGCTCTACTCGCTCCAGCACCACAAATCTTTAGGGTCCATTTTTAATCCTAACTCAACTGAAAGGTAAGTTTCTCTTCTTTAATGAAGCCATCAGCCCACCTAGCTTTGCAACACCTCAAATAACACGGGCCTTGATCCCTTAAAATGCAGTTCATAACCTGTATGTCCTTATTACACAGATGGACTTAAACCACCATCTGCAGGGCTTTCTTCAGAGCCAGGAGTACAGCAGATTCTTACTTCATCTTTACGTGATTTCTATAATGTTCTCTGCATTTATCAACTGCAAATCCATTATCAAAATTGTCCTCTTGGCTTTCAAGCTACTTGTGAATTTGCTCTCTCTGACTTTCCACTCAACAGCTTTTACTTCTCTCCTTAGCCATCCTTTTCCACCTTAAATGCCTTTCTAGTAGCACTGCCTCTAGAATTAGAGCGAGTTATATTTTGAATATTATCAGCCTCACATACAAGTCTTCCTTAAAATCTCACGAGTTTTAGCCAGACTGATTTCTACTATTACTCACTTCCCTCATATCTTGCAAGTGCATCACACTATGCAGTATTCTACCTACATTACCACTTCTGATATATCTTATGCTTTGTATTTCAGCTCTTTTCCTTTAATCAGTCCATCTTCTTACTTCATACACTCACTTTACTGTATCATTTGCAGTATCAAAGTGTCCCCTCACTTCTAACACCTTCTGCAATGCTTTTAAGGTATTTTTAATTAGAATTTTTCAACATAAATTTCATTCTGTAACATACATGCTAATTTAGCAGAAACCTATTTGCTGTCATATTATGATTTCATATAATAACAGCCTATAACACTGACATAAGCTTGTGTACAAGGGCCTCCTGGAATCGGCTGTCCCCCATAGAAACTGCTCATAGACACAGCATTGATAAGACATACAATACCTAACCTCCTGCATTCATAATCTTTCCACTTTGTTGTCATTACTCTTATCAGCCATCTAGTTATCAGCTGTCTAGTTTTATTTTTGTTGCAGACAAATAAATTCTTTTTTTTTTTTTTTTGCTACTGAATAATAAGCTAGAGAGAAAATAAATACAGAAGATAGCCATCTGGGTAAGATGCAGCTATAGACTCTCACCAGAGAAAACTTTCACAGAAAAATTTTCACGAGACAAGATGTCCATGACTTCAAGATGGATAAACACATGAGACAGTTGTGAACTTTTAACAGAGGTTTCTAGCAAGCACTATTACACAAAAAAGGGAGAGGGGAAAAATCAGAAACAGCAAAAAAAGAAAAGGTCCAGCTTGCAGTGAGGGGATAGCAGGGGGAAGCAGCTCTGCAGGTGAACCATGAGGCACAACATCCCTCTGCTCAAAATGGTGGCACAGATTCTGTGAATACTGTCTCAGTGCTGCACGATGAGCCTCTCACTTCTCTCCCTCTGACACCAAGGAAAACCTCCATCTCTCAGTAGGGAAGTACCTTGCTTTACTCTCCCCATAAGGAGAGTACTACTTGATTCCTAAAATCACAGTTCTGAATCACTCTGCACCTCAAGCTCACCTCAAGGGGAAGGGGATAAAGAACTTGAAAGATTTCAAATGTACCATGATCACATTCAGCAACTGAGGAAAAGAATTGAATCCAACAGTATAATGCATCTCATCACCGTAAGAACAATGGTGGTGACTGCCATTTTTGCACATTTTGAAATTAATGCTTCTTGCCAGCCTGCATAGGCATAGGTGTGTCACAGAGAACGGGCCAGTGTATCATGGAGAAATTCTGAAAAAATACTGAGTTAAATTTGAGTTTGACTGTGAGGAGAAGGAAGAGAGAAATGGACAGCTTGTAAAGGTGAAAGGCCATCCTGTATTTTATCTTCTTATGCTGGTGCTTTAAGACAGCAAGCTAGCAGTTGCCCTCTGAGCAGTTCAAACACCAGAGCTGTTGATGGCTTAGTGAAGAACTTAAGTAAGTAATCAATAAGAGCTGAGTAAGACATGAAATAGGATCTAAGTAGAAATCATAAGGAAAATAATGCATATAAAGTGTAAGAGCTCAAGAGAGGATGATCACGAAGCAATGCCTCAAATGAAGAGAGACACACACATTAGAGTGTCCTCTCCTCAATGGGTTTCTTTGTGCACAGATATTTAGTAGGAAAACTCACCCTTGTAAAATGCAGTGTAACAAATAATACTCTATTTCCCCCAAACAATCATGACTTTTTTTTCCCTGAGAGGAAAGGAAGTTAGAACTAGCTTAACTGTGGGAAGAGCTACAGCTGACATGCTGAACAACATACTAGGAAAAATTAAAAGACACAAAAAAAACACTAGCCAAGTTTTAAAATGGTATGAGAAATAGAGAATTGCACAGAGGCTGTTGTACATACAGGCTCTTACTGTTATTCAGTCACACTGGGCAATGATGACTGTGGCAAATGGAAACCCATGCAATACCTGCCTTTCCAACAGCAGTCAATGAGAAACTGGCCTAACACTGAGACTATGACAAAGAATCATGAGATTTATCTGTTCATCACAAAAGACCATTTGAACATCTTTGTTGACTGCAATTTCCATACAACAGCATTTCAGTGGAAATATGCAACACTAAATTGTACAATGACCATTCCAAACAATGGTCTATTATGACCACTATATATGCCACTAAGTGTTTTTTCCTAATGTTATTCTCAAGATGAGTATCCATAAAGTCTTGAAATGGGAAACAGACACTGTCTTTCAAGTGATCTGGAAGCTAAGAGAAGCTTTGATGTGAGGAACAAAGTTAACCTGTGCTTCTACTGAACAGTCTTATTGTGCATACTTTGCAATTAAAGAAAAAAAAAAGCTTCATATATATCTTTTTTATTTTTTTTCCCTTCCCTATCATTTTCCTCTTAGGACTGTGATTTAGTCTGGTATTCTAAGCATGTTTATCTACTACATTCTTTACACAGCATACAGATCTCCTGGAATCTGAATGCTCTGCTGACATGATACAAAGTAGAATAAAATAGGAATTCAGGAAAATTAAGCTTGTTTGCCACTATCTGCAAAGTTTGCTTTTTAAATTATCTTAGGAAGACTATCAAATGCAGTGCTTTAAAAATGCAAACCCAGTGTCCAGAAGCTGTTCTTTATTTGAAAGAGTAGATGACCTACATTTGAATGCCATTATACAGAAATACAATAAATTGTCCATAGGTCTTAAACCTGTTCCTACAGCAGCTACTAAGAGGTGACCCAGCCAAGCCTACCCAACCAATCATCCTGTTCATCCTCCTGGAAAGAAGAAAAAAGGGAACTTACACTGTACTATGTGTGAGATTAAGAGGGCAGTGCTGGTATCATTGCATGTTAGCCTTCCCTGTGCCAGGTCCTGCTTTACTTGCAATGCAAATAGGTACCTGCAAAACAAAAGCGAACAAAGAGTTACACAAAGCTTGAGGGGAAAGTATTTCAGTACCAACTCTGGTTTTGACTGCGTGTTCCTTTCACTTTTTGGAATCTACAGAAGTGATCTGAATTTCCTAAGTTTAGAGGTTAACTAAAACATAATGGATCTGTATTACAGCCATTACAGTCTTACATGGTGGCTGCTTTGCAGAACCAAGATATCTCTCTTTTTCCCTCTCCTTCCCTCCCCTGGAGCCAGAGCAATGAGATATGACAGTAGGAAGCAAATGCAACAGCTATTAAGTGCTCAGCAACCGCACAGCAAGCAGCATGAGATAATGGAGCTGCTTGTAACTACAAAGAAATTCCAGATAAACCAGTGATTTAGAGTTATCAGTGAATTCTCGTAGAATACAAGCAGAACTCTAAACTTCCACCTTGGCACTCACCTGGAAACAAGGAGCAAGATCTTGATCAAACAACTCTAGCTAGCTCTGATACTTCCGTGGCCACATTACCTGCACTGTCTATGCACCAACCATTTTTAAACACCACTTCCAAACCATTTGAGCCATGTAGGGCAATTCTACATAGCAGTTTAAGGTGCAGAGACAACATAGGTCCATGACAACATGAGAGTACATGATCCCCGCAGGGGTCCATACTGGGACCAGTGCTGTTTAGTATCTTCATCAATGACAGGGACAGTGGGATTGAGTGCACCCTCTGCAAGTCTGCAGAGGGCACCAAGCTGTGTGGTGTGGTTGACATGCACCACATGGTCCAGGGGGACTGGACACCACACAGAGGGACCCGGCCAAGCTTGGTAAGTGGGTCCATGTGAACCTCATGAGGATCAACAAGGCCAAGTGTAAGATCCTGTATCTGGAACAGAGCAGCCACCGATATCAGTACAGACTGGGGATGAATAGATTGAGAGCAGCCCCGACAATCAAGACTCAGTGATACTGGTGGATGGAATAATTGGATGTAAGATGACAAGGTGCCCTTGCAGCTCAGGAAGCCAGTCGTATCCTGGGCTGCATCAAAAGAAGTGTGACCATCAGGTCAAGGAAGGTGATTCTGCTGCTCTGCTCTGGTTTGGCAAGACCTCACCTGGAGCACTGCACCCAGCTCTGGAGCCCTCAGCACAAGAAGACACAGACCTGTTGGAGCGAGTCTAGAGGAGGGCCACAAAAATCATCTGAGGGCTGAGGCACCTCTCCTGTGAAGAAAGGCTGAGAGAGTTGAGGTTCAGCCCAGAGAAGAGAAGTCTCTGTGGAGATGTTACTGTGGCCTTTCATTACTTAAAGGGGGCCTATAAGAAAGATGAAGAAAGACTTCTTAGCAGGGTCTGTTGTGATAGGACGAGGGGTGATGGTTTTAAACTAGAAGAGGTTAGATACAAGAGACTAGATATAAGGAAGAAATTCTTTACTGTGCAGGTGGTAAAACACTGGTTGCCCAGAGAGGTGGTAGAAGCCCTATCCTTGGAAACTTTCAAGGTCAGGTTGGACGGGGCTGTGAGCAACCTGATCTAGTTGCAGATGTCCTTGTTCACTGCAGGGGGTGTGGACAGGATGATCTTTAAAGGTCCCTTACGACCCAAAGCTTTATATGATTCTATGACATTATTTCAACATTTAAATTTCTTCTAGCTTCAAAAGGAACTGAAATTGTTTAGTTCCACTCAGCATCAAATTCTTCTTCTTTCTAGAAGAAAAGGAGCCAGCAGTGAGTATTTCTGAACAGTTGGTATGAAATCTGCACTGGTTAGACACCTTAACAAATCTTCCAAAGACTGCAGATCCTCTGGAGAATTCATACAGGATCTCTACAGTTTTTTGTAAGACTAGATTTTAATAGGTTCAGTGAAAAGCTCTCACTCAAACAGTGAGTTTCTGAATGAGGAGATGTAGGTAAATTAAATTAAAGGGACAAGCTGATTTGAGGAGTATGGAAACATATACAGAACATGGAATAATAGAGCAAATCTAAACCATGCCCCTTTGAAACATGCAGACATCTGCCTATCCGTACAAAATTCACATTAGTAGAAGAATATAGCACAGAAGTTTTGTATTCTCTGCTTCTCCACGCGATGAAGCTGTTCCCTGTGGATATGCTTTCACATCCTGCATGCTGCTGTGTACATATATTCAAGTTCCTCAGCATACATCTTTGAAATCTAACCAAAAAAGTCATCAGGATTCAGAGACACGTCTCCAGGTGCAGAAAGAGATTATCAAAAATCAGTGTACATCTTGCATACTAAGGAACTGATATTTGGAAACAGAAATGTTTCATAGTAACATCAAGTTGTGAGTTTTCATTCTTCCCTTTATTGTTTATACTCAGTCTTTCAAGCAAATCTTCCTCCTTCCTACCCCACTTCTCCACTTTTCTCTGTTCAGGCCAGAAAGAGATATTAATAATTTCTTTTTCTTCCCTTCCATTACTCTATTATCAAAACAAGACAAGACAGAGATAAACACAGAGCAACACAAGCGTGGACCTGTTCTTTATAAAGCAGGTCAGAAGGATACAAGAGCTCTTTATAAAAAAGGACTTCATCTTGCAGGTATATTGAAAATACAAACTAATAGTGAAAATATCAAATCAGAATGAACAAAAAAAATCAAATAATAATAATATTGAAGATCACAAAAAGAGTTGGAAAGTTGCAGTGAAGAAATACTGCAACAAAACAATGTTTTGACTATAATGGAAGGACCTGTTAATGAGGAAGAACTTTAATAGGTCACTCATATACATATTTACTCAGAGAAATGACTCTTTCTGTCACTGTAGTGTGAAATTCAGAGCTTAAATGAAGTTTTTGAAATGCACTGAAAATAAACACACCTTTAAGGTACTCTTTGTGCAGGTACGTCTCTTTCTCTAGCTTCCTCTTACTTTTTATTTCCATTTCTCCACTTCTCCACTCCTTCCCATTTCTCCATCTCCAGAGTCACACTTCCACCTGTGCAAACCTTTGGCATTCTATACAAAGAATCCAATACTGCTGCAACTGGGCAACTCATGCAAAACAACTCTCTCCCAAAAGCAGGCACAGTCTCACATGTCCTTTAGTAGAGGAGCACCCCAGGGGGGCAGAGTCACACATGTCCCTTAGCAGAGGAATGTCCCAGGGCACCAACGTGCCTTAGTCAGGTTCCTTTCAACATGACTGCCAAAGAGGCTTGGAGAACTGTTGTGGACCTGCCTTCTCTTGTGGTGAGCAAAGCTCTCCCAGGACCCCAAATCCAAAGAGGCAAAGAAGTCACGAATTTTGCAGACTGTCTCAGCACAGACTTGCAACTGAATCTTAGGGCCTATTTTTCATGTGCATTCAAGGTTGGGGTAAATAACATGAAGCTAATACTAAGAGGCTGACATCGATCCTCAGTCAGTCATCACAAATTCCATGTTCTCCCTTCTGTCCACCAGAGATTTAATTAAACAAACAAACAAACAAACAAACAACAGTAATGCAGCTACCAACCTTGTCAGTTCCTCCTGCAGCTGAGCATGGTCAGGTGGGAAGAATTTTACCACAAATTTTACAACAACATGCTTCGGTCCTACAGAAAATGTCAAAGCACGTTAGTGAACATCACATGGTGGCCAAATTTTATTATGCAGAAAGATGTACATGGGGTGATTCAGGGAGTCTGTAGTGCATACATGCATACTAACCTCCTGTGCTTTATTAGTATTCAGTTTATTTAGAGATTGCACAATCAAATTTACACACAATAAGAGAACAGTAACTTGGTCAAGGGATACTCTGCCAAAACAGAGTCTGCTTTTAGTAATTATGTCAGTTGATCCAATAAATATATTATGTGTGACTACCTTCCTTGCTTCAGAACAGAATGGAGCTAAAATACACTACCAAGTCCAGTAGCAAATTAGTATTTCTGTTCTACAGCAGCACATTTGTTCTGACTCTTACATGTACAGCCCGTGACAAAAGGACAAATGCAACTCTCTTTCGTGAGAAGGAGAGGTGCCAGAGCATCCACTCAGACTAACATGACCAGAGAGGCAACTAGGAAAACTTAATCCCAATGGCAAAGCTCAAAAAATCAAGAAATTTGCTGGTATGTGGCAGAGAAACAAAATCACGAAAACCTTTCCTGTTCACTTCTACTCTTCCCAGAGCATTTCAGGTCCTTTCTGACCACCCACCATAACTTTCCCTGATGGTTCTACCCTAGCTCTTTCCTCCTCTTGGTCTCAGACAGTTCCAAGTTCTGCAGCGATGTCCCACACAGTTTTAATACATTTGCTAGCTCCTTCCTAGTAATAACATCTTGTTTTTCTTTTATCCTGGTTACTGCTACCTGTCAGCAATGTTTGCTTCCTTTAATCCTTCTACTGCACTCTTTTTTTCTCTGCAAACTTATTCCCTCTGTTGCCACCACTGCCTCTTCTAGTGACTGACTAAACCTCCTACTGGGTCAGCCCTTCATACGTTCACGTGACACAATCTCACAGCATACACGGTACATCTTTTAAGGACAGACCAGAAATAAAAAATTATCTGAACAAAACTTCAGTGAAGAAAGTTAAGATGAAAGATCCCAATTGACAGACTCTTAATTTATTCAAGTACTCTCAGACTGACAAAAACTATGACAGCAAGGAAGTACTTACTCCTAATCTGTTTCATAACAGGCTTCAAAAGATCAAGCCACACCTGCAAACAAAAGAAGGTGGTGTTATCATCTCTGAACAAACTACCACTCACAGAGGATCATTTTTCATTGCACTACCCAGACGAAAATTCATTTATTTTTTTCCAGTGTAGTCATCACGCTCTCCCTAACCATACACAGTGGGTACGATTCCCAAAGCTCTGGAAGAAGCTCAGGAAAGAGCATTGTTAGTGGGCCACACAGTGGCACAGCTTTTGAAATAGTATAGATTCAGTGAACTGGGACCACCACCTGAGGAAGGAATGTCCTCTCAGGTCAGAGCTGTGAGGCAGACAACAGCACACGGTGTGAGTGGGAGAATACTTACTTTTGAGCTGTGTAACATTTTCTCTTTTCTATAAATCTGGGAAGCTCAGGCCCAGGCTTTCTTAATTGGGGGCAATGTGACTCCTACATATAGTTTACTTTCACTTGTTTTTTAACAACCCATTCTTCAGGATGGTGTTGTCATTCTTCAGGTGGGTCTTTCCTCCAGCTTTCAAAAGAGAAGCAGTGAGTGGAAACACAGTTTTCAGAGCCCAAGTTCCTGTTCTGCAGTCTCAGTCAGAGGGCCTGGGCAAAACGTTATGGAAAGCCAAGGGACAGTCATGCAGAAGGTAAAAGCCAGGTGACTTGCAGAGCCTGGAGAAGTGCAACAGCTCACAATCCTCAGCTGGGAACTGCTATGATCAAGATTTACATTTTGTTATCTCACTAAACTGCACAGAGCCTCCCTGGAATTTGTGGAGGAACATCCTACAACTGTCACAAAGGTTAAAGCCATTAAAAATCAAATTAACCAAGTCTTCCTCTACAAAAAGAATATATATTGAAATGAACACATCTTCAACCTTGAATAATTTTAAATTATGCAGAGACTGAAATATACTCAAAATACCCATTTTAGAAACTCACCTGAGAAGCCAGACAGGAACAGGCCTGTATTGTTGCTGTAACTGCTCCAATGCTGTTTGCTATTTTCATCATTAATAATATCAGTGCTTTCAATTAGCAAAGACCTCATATTACTGCCCTTCACACACAATAACATTTCTCAGTGGAATTCTTTTTGTGTTTCTCAGCCTATAAAACTCTGGGTTTTTTTCAGAAGGGCTAAAGAAACTTGGTTAAGCAAGAATAGAAACATGGTATTTATCACAAGTTAAACTGGTTCTGACACTTCTTGGCATTTCAGTAACTTAGAACTGTTTTGTTTCAGAAAGTTGACATGTACATAATCTGCAATGAAGGTCAGGAACTTTGACACAATTACTGGAGAAAAAAATAATCTTGAGTATGAAACAGTTTACAAGAATTCAGGAATGATGCATTTTACTTGACACACACACAAAAACATTCTCTCTCAGAGGGAACGATACAGCATGAGCAGACAAGTGTGTCATTCCTTTCTTCACTTTCCCAATCATCCTACAAGCAGGTTACAACATCCTTGACCAGACTGCTGCCTACTACCAATACATATATTAAACGTGTGTGGAGAGAAAGGTGGGGCAACATGAAGAGCTTACCACCACCAAACCAAAGCAAACAAAACTTATTCATTGTGCAACACCCACACTATATCTAAACACAGCCAATCTGAGACTGGTTTATAAACTGGAAACAAAACATAATGTGAGCATTCCATTAAGATTCATGTTTTCAATTTTCTCCAGAACTACAAAGGCTAGATGATTTACTTCCTGAACAAAATCTGGCATCTCATGATAGAGACTGGATTTCAGCAGCTGGAGAGTTGAGGCAGACATCAAGTGTGGTGAAACTCCGTGAAACCCCAGACTTTGCAACAGTGCCTCGTTTCCCCTTGTCCCAGCAGGACGTGCAGCCCTCAGACCCTCCACATTCACCTCCCATGTAGATCTTGTCTGCTACAAGCACAGCACGCCTAAATGTCTACAGCTGCTAGACATCTTGACATACAACTGTCAATATGTCACACATGAGGTCTGGAATCCTGCATGCTGAAACAAACACAGCTGAACCGTGACTCCATGACTTCATGGACATACGATGCCATCCAAACAAATATGCTCTAAATATTGATTTTTCCTTTTACATTGCACTCTACAAAAGCAACCCATTCTTCTCAGATGATATGAATGTAAAATACACGTGTGCTTTATTTCTCAGACACACACCATTAGCTGTTTTTTTTTATTTTATTTTATTTGCACAGTGCTTGAGTTCTACATTATGGCCATTATGAAGCTCAGAAAGTTTTAAATCCCACAGGAAAACGCACCTCAACTGCATCATATAAACTGGTTATTATAATCTAAGTGCAAATATTACCCTCAGAGTGCTGCTCCACATTCAATCAACAATTCATAATCAAATCTCCTGCTTCAGAGTTTCTGTGAGTCATTTTTAGGTGGCCAAAGGCACTACTTCCACTGAGCCTCACCATGCTTGGGGCACAGCTGAATGGATGTGGGCAAGATTTGGGGATTGCTCTCTTAGGTTGAAACAACCAGCACGAGAACAGGCTGGGCTCTCAGATACATGGCTAATGCTTCCTTCTGTAAGAGCAGGGGTCAGGGGGTCACCATGCTCCAGGCATGGAGCCCGCTTCCCTTAGGTCAAACTGGCAACAGCCTTAGGGGGTTTCCTCCACCTTCCTCTTCACCAGAGCCCTGTCTCCCCGACTGTGATCCCTTGGACACAGTTCCAAGCCAATCAGCTCTTGCCACTGTGAGGGCCTTGGGCACTGGCAGCTTCTCAATCTCTTAGATGTTCTGCCTGAAGCAAATAAACCATTTTGTTTTCACAAGACCGAAAACTTAGTTTACTTCAGGTCTCTGAGCAAAACACAGAGGGTCATCTATCTGAAACTTAATAACCTGTGACGTAGAGAAGGTCACTCAAATGACCTCTATTTTCTATAAAACTAAAGAACATACACAAGCTGTTAGGATTTGTTTCAGCTTCACATACAGACATACATAAGGAATGCCAGTATGTAATGTCTACAGTGAACACGGCTACAGGAACCCTCTGTTGTAATAGTAACGTACAGCTGCAGTGTTCTGAAGAGTTATGCTGAGGTCTTTAGCTACCTTTAGGTAGACATTAGCCAAGGATATCTGGCAGAATACAGAACTTTTTAGTAAACTGTGTTTCATGTAAATCCAGGATCAAACCATGAATTTGATCACTTTTAAAGATCAATGTCCACTTTATTATAATTTCCTCTTTAATCATACTTAGCCTAAAACACTACAACCACTAGTGTTCAGTTTTAGTGTCTATGTAAGGCTATACTAAGGCATAACAAGATTACTGCAGCAGCAGATAAATGCTCTTTTGTTTCTTTTGTTCAGATATATTATATAGATGGAAGAAAACAGATTTTTTTTCCTAACTGTACAAAGTCATCTCCTTTAGATCAGCCAGGCTACTGGTGTAAAATTCACTGAACAGGCAAGAAATCCAGTATACACCAGAATGTACTGGTCAAACAATCCAGATAACTAGCATACATGCCAGTAGGTCACACAGTAAGTCTAAAGTAAAACAAACCTCACAGAGAAAGTCATTAGAGGCTGAGAAGTCACAGGCCTTTGGCTTTCTCTGCTGCACAATACTGTTCCCACCTTAGAAATATTAGTGCAATGACTGAAAGCTGCTGGCAGCTGTTCTCAAAGTGTTAGGGACCAAGACATCTACCTGTGGCACACAGATCCCCACAGAGGACTTTCTTTAATTTATTTAGGTTTGAGGGGTTTTGCTTTTCTTTTTATTAATCTTGTTATAGTTTACCTATCCATTTTCTTGCTCCACAACATTTTTCATGGAACCGTGTCCAATCATTTCAACTTCTCTGTCTGCACAGAAAGATTATTCCTGCATTCCAAATTCA
>NW_008623493.1:47251-130141 GCF_000691845.1 Merops nubicus | reverse complement strand
GCAGGACTGTAAAATTAGAGTTGAGACTCTGCAACAGTCCAGTCTTTGGCTTCTCTGCTGCAACTGATAAAGATAAAATGCATTTCCAACTTGTGGCTGAATTAGCTGTTACTTTCAACACAGATGAAATCTGACAGGAGTAATCAGGTTTTTAAAATATTTCTTCAACTCCAGCAGGCAAGGGCACTTTTTAAAAAAGAAGTCCTTTCTTCTTTTGGATATTGAGGATTAAATATACCTTATAAGTAAGGAGCAAAAGGAGAGAATACAGTGTGTATGTAGATCAAAAATAGCTGAAAATTAATTCTTTTACATACCATCATCTTTTTATGGTCTGGAAATTCAAGGCCAAAATAGTCGCCTTCAACGAGATTCAGGTGGTTGCAAACAGCATCATGCAAAACCTTCCCTGGAGCTCTTTGCTGGAAAAGGAAAACAAAGCCTAGGGTTACAAAGATGATTTTAATTAGTGGCAGAAAAATTATTACGCTAAGAAATCGTCCAGCAAACAACAGTGTGAAAACAGTTTACAGAATCAGTGAATATTCCAACTGTACCTGAAGAGCAGGTGACAAAAATTACAAGTTTTAAAGCTACAGAAAATATCCACACATCCCTGGATAGCAGATCAAAATCCACCTTTAATATGTTTTTATTTTTGAGGGAAAAACACCATGAAATAGAAGAGGTATAAGAAGGCAATTTGGGCTATAGTTTTCTTATGTCTGCCCAGGTTAACTTCTACTGTGAATTTCACAGGACAACTGTTCCATCCCATGGCCCTTCAAGGCATGTCAGGTGGTGCTATGTACATCCGTGTACTGAAACCAAAACATTCACCACAGACCTGTCACACAAAACACAAGGGTTCGAGGGTTTGCTGGACACCACTTGATGCACAACAGGCTCAAGTCCTGGGTTCTGACTTCAGATGAGCTCCTCCTGCTGTGAGGCACCGAGCTGGTCAAGGCCTGTCTGAGCTACCTTAATGGAGCTGTTGAGCAATTTGGAAGAGCCAAGAGCAAGCACTTCTTTCCACACACTGGAAGTCTTCCCCCTGTAAAGACCAGATGTTCTAGCCCAACATTAGCCCCCAGAGCCGCCACTTTGCTGATTGTAAAGATTCTTCTCATCAGTGCATCAGTTCATCCACACCTGCAGCAAATACTGTAAACTACAGCTCATCAGCAAATCTTCAGCAAAAAACACTGTTTCTGTAGAAAAAGGCCAATCACTGAAATCAAATATTTTGTTCCTTGGACAAATGCACCTATTTTAACTCAAGAGGCCCTGAAACATAGATCTCCACTCACTGCAGAACAAATAATAACACGTTAAACTGCACGAACTGCACTGTTGCAAGAGACCCATTACAACCCAGATGAGTGCCCTTGAACTCCACCTACAGCTTGGCCCTTTCCCCTTCTGCCCAGTAAATAATTATCTGAGCAAAATAAACCAGCAGGAACCAAGTGAAGAGAAGAAAACAATTAGAGGTGGGCAATCCAGAGGCCCTGGCTCACACCTGAGTGAGCCTAGGTCCCCGAATCTCCAGGCAGTGCTCGTACCACCAGGCTCCTTGTGAGTGGGCAGCTCCATCTCGTCTCCCAGATGTGCCATTAATGCAGTTTGGTCTCTGTTTCACTGAGACATCAAAAAATAAATCCCCATTGTTTTCCACCCCTGATTTTCAGCCCCAACCCGAAGTACAAGGCATCTTTCCAAATGTACTTTATTTATTGTCTAATATGGACTGTAAAAAGTAACTACCCAGCAGTGTGGCTCACGCCAGAGAAATTAGAAGGATGATGTTTTTCTAGGGAAGGCATGGGACATACGTGCCACCACAGTGGTGCGGTCACCCCGGCAATGCAGGACACCGACCAAATCCTTCAAGCCTGGCTGGTTTTGAAAGTCAGAAAGAAGGAGCCAAGCTCACCTGCCCAGGAACTTGCTGAGCAGGTTTTTGCCCAACATACCCCCAGTGCCTCTAACAGACTTATGCCACCAGGAAGTGGTCACTTAGATTATTATATTAACTGTTTGTTAATGTTAGCTATAGCAAATATTAGTCTCATGAATACTGTCAGAAAACATATGAAGAAAAATTGCAGATAGAAATATTAATATTTATAAGCATTCATCTTAACCAGTCTTGCAGTAACTAAAATAATTCACACCAAAATGTCATATAAGAGGATACAGAGAAAGCGAGGAAAAAAGGCATCTATTTTTCTAGACAGAGCATTTTTACCCAATGTAGTGCCATTGAAAATAAGTCTCAAGTGCAAATATACTTGAATGTCCTTGCTTGATGCTCTGCAACTTCATTAAACTGAAAGCAACCCTGATGACCACCACCCAGCCCACAGTGGTCATCGTGCCTTGTGTCAGTTCTAACAGAAAGCTTCCCATATTTTCCACTCCATCCATTGCTGTATGTCAGCACTTCCAGACACACATCATCTCTTAATGAAAGAGCTTCCCACCAAGTGCATTTTGCTGGGGGCAACAGAGTGATATTAAAAAGACATTAGATTGAGTATAATAACGGTATTAGCTTACTGCTGTGAAAATATACCTACAAGTGGTTTAGAAACTTGAGGCAAATTCTCCTGCTCCTAGGCTGGTCTCAGGCCTCCACAGTTTGGCTGGGGCTGCCAGAGAGTGGACGGACACATTTCTCAGCCACCCTTGCAGCAGGAAGCAGAGGGTATTTCCTTTCATCCTCATGCACAACCAGAAGAATGGAAACCTGCTGTCCTAGGTACGAAAGTACGTGGTGGACTCCTGTCTGGCAAAGACCAAACTTTCTCATTCCTCCCGTGGAAAGAAAAGGCATCTCTATGAGTGTGGAAATTTTTGACTGACAGGAAAAAAGGCAGAGAGCCCACCTGCTTACCACACTGCCCAAGGTTAGCTGAGGAGAGCAAGCCTGTTGATCCCATGAAGAAAAACAGCTGATTAAAACCTGCTGGGTGGTTTCATAAAGGTTTTTTTTTTGTCTCACGGGCATTTAGAGGGTGGAATGGCAGTCTTGTAGCATTTATGTCACTCGGCATTTTGTCTGGAGGGTGCCCAAGTAACATGAAATGCTTCTTACTCAAGTAGTTGTAAATAAGATTATTATTCTAAATTCATCTTAGCTTTGATCAGTCGACCTCAAAATAAAATATGACAGTTTATTCAAGGGAAACACTGTACAGATAAAATCAGCAGAGATCTAGAGTCTGATGATGCTCTGGTCTTGTAGGACCAGAAGGAGAAGTACAACATGCACAAAAGCAGGAACTCTCAGGTCTCACAGAGATGTCGATTCAGTGCAGTTCCATTACATTTCTGCTAAAAAATTTAAACACAATAAATTAAAATCTCGGTCTGCTGGGTATGGAAGCAAACCAGCAGTCGCTCAGGGCACAGCAAACACAAGCTGACAGAGGAAGCATTCAGGAACGAGTGCACCACGCTGATGACATCATCTGTAGCCAACAGTCGTGTCTGACTTGAACTCGGTTACAAGGCCTATGGGACAACACTGGCTTTCCAGAGAGTTTGGAAGGAATTTTCCAACCATCAAGCATGGCCCTGCTGCCATGCCTCCGGCAACAAGTACCAGGCAGTCTTCACTGGCTCCCATCCCACAGCCCGGCAGCTGCACCCATGTCTCATGAGGCAGAGCTTGGCTCCTTTCCCTGCTCTACACCAGCACTGAGCTGATCCACGGGGCACATGAGCCCCCCAGTATAGCTACAAATGAATAGAAGTTTGTAGGGTGGGGAAAGGCTGCACTACAGCCTACAGTATAGGAGAACCTTTCCCTGCTACAGCAGGAAAGCACAGGCTCATTACGCCACCACCACAAAAATCTCATACACTGGAATGAGGGATGGTCATCAACATGGACAAACATGGAGGCCATGGGAAAGGAGGGTCAGGAGACTTCCCTTCTGCTCTCCCTGAGCATCATCACATGAGACAACAGGCTGAATCAGAAATGGTGTGACCAGCAGGAACAGGGAGGTGATGGTGCCCCTGGACTCGGCACTGGTGAGACCGCACCTTGAGTCCTGTGTCCAGTTCTGGGCACCACAGGATAAGAAGGACATGGAGGTGCTGGAGCGGGTCCAGAGAAGGGCAACGAGGCTGGTGAGAGGGCTGGAAAACATGCCTTATGAGGAGTGGCTGAGGGAGATAGGGCTGTTTAGTCTGGAGAAGAGGAGACTCAGAGGCGACCTTATTGCCCTCTACAACTACATAAAAGGAGGTTGTAGTGAGGCTGGTGTTGGTCTCTTCTCCCAAATTACTGATGATAGGACAAGGGGAAATGGCCTCAAGTTGTGCCAGGGGAGGTTTTGACTGGATATTAGGAAGAATTTCTTCACTGAGAGAGTGGTTAGGAACTGGAACAGGCTGCCCGGGTAGGTGGTGGATTCATCATTCCTGGAGGCATTCAAAAAACAAGTAGATGTAGCACTTTAGGCTATGGTCTAGTGGATAGGGAAATGTTGGGATGGAGGTTGGACTTGATGATCCTAGAGGACCTCTCCAACCATAGTGATTCTATGATTCTATGAGAGCTCACACTGACCCAAAGGTGAAGATCAAAGGGGGAAGATGAGGCATACAAGGGGGACATTGCTATGGAAGCTGCCACAGTGAAGGCTGTTGGCAAGACCATACCTCCAGACGACTCCCTGCCACTGGTGCCAGACAGTAAGGCAGTGAGGGAAGTGAAACAGGAGGGAAGGGTATACTGATGGGATACAGCCTGGGGAAGGTCACACACAACACCGAGGAGCTGGGAGGCAGCTGCAGCAGGCATCAGTCCCCTGCTGGTTTCTGCTGACAGCCAGGTTCTTGTAAAATCAGTGAAGAAATGCTGCTGCTCCGGAGGGCCACTCCTCCCACCCCAAACCAGCCGCATGAACACACTGGCAACGGGCTCTCCCTTAGCAATACAGCTGCACTCTGTTACCCCTGACAGCAAGGAGCCCAGACACCTCTGTCACAGGGTTCGTTCTAGATGAGGTGAATCCCACCCCTACTGACAGCAGGGAATGATTATTATTCTCTTGAGGAGGTATTTAGTTACACCAAAATAACATTAGAAATTTACTGCAGTGAAAAGAAGCTCACCAACTGCCAGTTCCATATCCTTGTTGCTTAATGCATTTTGAACTGGCCTTTCATTTAGCTCTGTTCAATCACATTTTAAAAACCACTTTACTTTTTCAGGGAACGTCAGGCCACTGAGTTCTAAATGATAAATAATGTGCATTACCACATTTAGCTGCAAGCTATGAAGGTACCCAGCCAATGTAGCCTGCTTTACGCATCATGCATTCAGCAGTTGCTGTCTGCTCATTATTTCAGCCCTGCTCAATTCACCCCCCTCTACTCCCACCAAAGTCCAAAACAGTATGTTGCTTATGATCTTCCAATAGCAAGCATTTTAAAAGGTTCAGCAATTCTTTCATGTTACAGCAATCACCAATTATTTTTAAAAAATCTCCCTCAATATACTTGTTTAGACCATCCTCTGGCACAGTCTGCAATATAGATTTTTTTTTTTTTTTTAGAAAAAAAAAAAAAATGCACACAGCAGTATCTGGAAGATATCCAGGACTTTAAAAGAAGTGGGTTTGGATGCATTCCCCCATCCTCTGGTTAATTTAGCAATTATTTCTCTAAACATCTCCCAAAAAAAAAAAAAAAAAAAAAAAAAAAGAGTGTCTGTTTAGGATCAAACAGGGATTTTACCATTTTTTTTTCTGTCCAGCCAACTAATCTCAGATCCCAGATTGAACAGATCTTTGATTGAAGGCTTTTTGTGTGTTTGTTTTTACATTTCTGAGCACTAATACCAGGTTGGAAAACTAAATAAGATACGCACTTTCTTTGGAAAGTCTGAAAAATTTAAGTCTCATCAGTGTTTTGGACAAAGTTAAGAGACAGCTTCATGTGCAAGCACGGACTACTCTGTTTTCCTTATCTTCTTCCTCAAAACTGCAGCAAATGGATCGGGGAAAAAAAAAAGTGTTTTTCTTTGTTCATTTTTTAAACTATTAATGCTTGTGCATTAATAACAGTTGATAAGGAGAGAAAATAATTTCTTTATGCTTATCTAAAAGAAATAGGTACATTCATTATTCACACTTGCACAATATAAAGACAGCTATTTATTCCACTAATGTCCTGTTTGTATCACATTTTGTGTGCCCAAAAATAAAATAGGATAATTTGGTCATTATAAATATTTTATAAATACTTAAGTATTCTATTGTACAGAATTTAAACACCAAATTTATATTTTTATTCATTCTTTTGCAGGTAATCACCCAGAAAATCCCTTGTACTTCAGAACAGTCTGATTCCCAAATTAGTTATACTCCAGTTTAACAACTACATTGAAATGATAGTGAAAACTTCATCCAGTATTTTCATTTCTATCTGAAGTCACACAGTCAAAATCAATGCTAAAAATAACAACCCCACATTCTTAACAGCATGAATTTTATTCAAAGCCATTAAAAATTATATATAGTATCTACAGCTCTGCAAGGAAAAAAAAAAAACAACAAGTGTTCATGATAAGCAAATAGTATAAAAATAACCTTAAAGATGAGATTGAGCAACAGGGTTCTTAAACAAATAACCCTGCCAGAAATTTATGCTTCAAAGGAGTCTTGAAAACTACTCAGAGGAGAACAAGGCTGTCATCATTCGAAGACAAATTTTAGAGTTCTTCTTTCTGGTGCAAAATGAAAAGCATAATTTATATTTAGCAGAAGTCTACTGCTCAAAAGGTGGGATTAAGAGCTAGAAACACTGATCTAAGTGTCGTTGCTCTGGACCTAACATCATGAAGACATTTGGAGCCACTGTGCCCTTTTTCTCCTCTCCTCCCTTTCAACGCGTAGGTGCTAATCCTATAGAAAGGATTAGGTGACTATAAAAATAGCTTTAGACCGTAAAGATAGCTGTTACACCTGGGCTTACTAGATCTTACACCGCTGTTCAGCTTAGACCGGGTGGTTAGGGAGTGCTGGAAGAAGAGCGATTCACCACTCCCACACCCTGCATCAAGTCAGAGAGGAGAAGTGACACCTTCCAACACAGCACCCACCACTACTTTTAAGTATGCAGATCCCCACTCTGCACCTGGTATCTGGCCACCAGGTATCCACCCTGTTTGGAGGGAGGGTGTAGAAGAGGCAAATTTTCCTGATAACCTAAAGGTACCTCATTCCTTTTATGTTATTTTCCATTTGCCTACAGTTGAAGGCCTCACTCCTGGCACGTAGCCCACGTGTTTGCACAGACTGTACACACAGCATCAAAGGCAGGATCGAGGCCAAATGTAGTAACAGAATAAGTCCCTTATTCTGCCTTATACTGCCTTAAAAACAGGAGACTGATCATCTGCTGTGTGTATACAGTAAGACTATTTAGTGTTCCTTCTTTCAAGATTTAGTGGAATGCTTTGCCACTTTACACTCACCACATAAGCTGTATTTCTCTTAAAGCCAGTGCCTGCCTTCCATAGTCTCTGATGTACAGTTTTACTCTTCAGTGGATTTTATTGGAGGTGGTGTCTTTTTTAAACAATGTAACTATAAGAAAGATTGTTTTTTACTTTAGGTGTGTTTTATTACAAATCCCTGCCCTTAAAAAAAAAAAAACAAACAGCACCAAAGTCACACTTTCTTCCCCTCATCTATCAGCTACAATAAACAAGATAACTTCAAAACCTACTATTTTAGGTATGTGAATGCTAATTAAGAAAAAAAAATGAACATAGCAAGTATCAAGACATAAATACAAAGAGAAGGATTTTAATAACCATCCCGTTCACTTGCATTTCTAGCATGGTTTCCAAAAGAAAATTGCAATTTTCCACATTTAAACATACACAGATTTGTTCTTCTAACCATGCTCTTCTGATTTCTTATCATGACAAACTGGCTTATGTCAAAATATTTTCTCAAATAGGCAAAAGCAGAAGGATTGCTCTGACTAGATCTTAAACACTCTTCCAAAGCCCAAAATAAACTTTACTAGAAATAGCCAACAGTAAAATTCAGGTGAGAATTAAATACGTACAGGGAAAAGAAATAACTAAGTAATCCTCTTTAATAGTCACAAAGTGTAGAAGGAAAACAAGAAAAACATTACCTAGGAAAGCTAATGTAAAGTTTTATGATGGGGCTGTTTTCAAAGGTGCTTGGTTAAGTTTTTTCTTACAGAAGAATCAGACTAATACAGAATTCAACTACAGTAAATCCTCATGTAATTGTACATTTCCATAATTACAGTACAGTGAAGCTACTGCAATTGGAGGCTCTGCTTGGTCTCTTTTCACTTGACTCATGAAATCATAGCTTTATAACTTAATGGGAAAATATTAGTATTATATATGCTATTTCAACATGCAAGTGAGGAAATAGAAAAGGAGGAGAGATGGCCTGGGCACATTCAGAACTGAGCCTTTCATAATACAGACCAACCTGTCATCTTCAGGTGTAACAATCCAATCATTTGATTTCTTCGCAGTTCTTACAAATGCAAACTTGATATTAATAATGATTTTATTCCCCACTGTTAAATTACTCTAATTTCTAGTTGACAAGGAGCTTGTTACTTCAGACCCAGCAGCAACCAGCACAAAGCTAGTGGAGTCCTCTGAAAAAGAAGAAAGGGGAAGAAAGAGGCAGATTCTCGTAGCCTGGAGAATTTGCTCCTGGGGTAGCTGTAGGGACAGAATCCTGCAGTAGAACTTACTTCGCACATCCATCCCACTGTCATCAATGCCAAAGGAAATCTGGAACTTCTCATCAACTAAACACCACAAACCATATAGGCCAAAAAACATTCAGCCTTTGGTCATCGTAGCCTAAGTACAGATCTGCTTATTACAAAAATGTTATCCATGGTGAAAAGTATTAACAAAAACCTTCAAAAGTAGTTTCCTGATTCACTGGTTCCTTTAGCTGTATTGACAGCATTTGAAGTAGATGATACCTAACTCTCAGTTATAAAGTACAACTGACCTTGTCTTAACTTTCTGTATTGATTTAAAAAAGCTACATTTAACAATATGCACCTAAAAATCACTTTAGCAACTTAAAAGGGATAATCTCTAATCCACTCTGCTAATGAATTCAGCTGAAAAACTTCACGATGTCTGCCTAACCACCCTCAAAGAAATTGTCCCGATGGAGACAAAGGATGCCTTCATATGAAATGCAAATGCTAACCTCAGCAACTCCCCCAAACCCCTAATGTCAAAAAACACTGAACTGCAACAGTTCTCTGCACAAGCTAATGCATCCTCTTGAAAAAAATCAAACCTTGTTTCTTGTAGCACAACCATTACTGCTAGCTCCCTTATGATAGATGTAAAATATTTGTGGGAAATCAGCAGTGGCAGAGAAAGACTTTTAAGTGACTGTTTAAGGCTGCAAACTTTCACACAGCAACCGTTCAGTTCTTGGAGACTTCCAGCAGGAGATTCTTGCCAGAACTGTAACTAAACCAAAATTACTTTCCTTGAACATAATTTCCAATGCAGTGTGGACAAGAAAAATGAGGCATTAAAAGAACAAAGAGAAAATTTACTGAAATATGTCATCTTATTCCCTAACTTAGCTCCTGCAAATGCTGAGTCATCGCTGCCTAATTTTACTAGCAAAACTAAAAAACGGTTTATGGCCACCCTTTATCCTGTTAGTAAGGCAAATATCCACTGCTGGAAAGGACTGTTTTCCTTTCTGAAGAGTATCATTGGCACCATGTGCTCCAGCTTCAGAGCTTTGACACTGACTGGGGATGACTTGCAAGAACCAGAGCCAGGCCGTCATGACATTCAGATCTTGAAGCAAGTTGCAGGGCAGATGCATCACACAGCGCTCTCCTCATGAGCTGAAGCAAACTACTTTGCAGATCAGCACATAAGAAAAATGGAAGGCAACAATACCTATGTTCTACATAGAATGGCTTAGATTGGAAAGGACCCTAGAGATCATCTAATCCAATCTCCTTGCCATGGGCAGAGACGCCTCTCAACTAGACCAGGCTGCTCAAAGCCTCATCCAGCCTGGCCTTGAACACCTCCAGGGAGGGGGCATCCACAGCCTCTCTGGGCAACCTATTCCAGAGTCTCGCCACCCTCGTGCTGAAGAACCTCTTCCTAAGATCTAGTCTAAACCTACGTCCTTCAGTTTAAAACCATTCCCCCCTGTCCTGTCACTGCACACGCTTGTTATAAGTCCCTCTCCAGCCTTCCTGTAGGTTCCCCTCAGGTATTGGAAGGCAGCTATAAAGTCCCCCTGGAGTCTTCTCTTCTGCAGGCTGAACAATCCCAGTGCCCTCAGCCTGTCCTCAGAGCAGAGATGCTCCAGCCCCTGGATGTGTTCCAACAGATCTCTGTCCCTTTTATGGTGGGGACGCAGGAACTGGACACAGTATTTGAGGTGGGGTCTCACAAGAGCAGAGTAAAGGGTGAGAATCACCTCCCTTGATCTGCTGCCCCCCTCTTGATGCACCCCAGGATGGGGTTGGCCTGTCAGGCCAGCTCATGTTGAGCTTCTCATCAGTCAAGACCCCCAAGTCCTTCTCTTCAGGGCTACTCTCAACCAGCTCTGTACCCAGTGTGTAGCTGTGCCTGGGACTGGCCCGACGCTGGTGCAGGGGATTGCATGTTGAGATGTTGAACCTCATGCAGTTCACGTTGACCCATTTCTCAAGCCCGTCTGGCTCCTCTGGATGGCCTCCCTTCCCTCAGGTGAGTCCACTGCACCACACAGAGGTGCATGCTAAACAAGCTTCCCTGAAAAGCTGTCTTCCTGAGAGGTACAAGAGTGGAGGGAGGCACCCTAAAGCCAATGCAACTATGACACCAAAACACTTAGTGGAGACCGAGGGAGGCCGGCAGGCACCTCTCTGACAAAGACCACCTCTGAATTACCTATGCTCAGTTGACAGCCACGGGGTTTAACTGGGCAGGCATCTCCACCTGGCATTAAGCTCCAACTCCACCATGAGCCTCTGCCCAGAAAGTTGTGCCTGACGGCTACAGGCAGGGCACCCTGCAGCACAGGGATGCCCATAGCACAAGCCCAGTATGTGCACTTTGGGCACTGGCTTTGGAAAGCACCACAAGATTTGTTATCAGAACGTAAATGGGAATTTGAAGCAAAGCTGATAGAACTTCATTTTTCAGAACATTTGCCTTATGGAAAGCTGTTCTACTGAAGCTCAACTCTGGAAGCAAGCATATACCTGTCAAGTAAATGTTGATATTACTTTCCCTCCCTGTGAGCAAAAAAATGAATGAGTTTAACCCCTGGCCTCGGCACTATTTAGCAGCACACTGTGCTCCTTGTTTCTTGAGAAGAGCTGCAACTGAGGCTCCGAACACTCATTAAAAATACCTCAGATTGAATTTCATAGCCCACAACTTTTGAAAAGCAATATAATAGCACCATTCAGTGCTTTCAGTGTAATTCAGCAGCGTAGCAGCCACTGCGTAATTGGGGATGGAAATCCCAATTTCTGAGACACCCTCCACCCCTTGCCTCCCACTTTACCACTCTTCTTTGTTTCCAGGGAAAAAAAATCGTCTAACCACCTTCTTGGGTTTTCTTTTTTTAACATTTAGTAGTGCTTGGGAAGAAAATTAATTCATTCAATTTTTCAGACCACTTTCTTCTCTGGTCTGTTTTCTTTGCCTGCTCATTTTTCCTCACTTTGTTTACCCATAAGCAAACACTTTACTAGAATGAAGGAGTAGGCAATTCTGAAGTCATCAAATGTGGAAAGAGAACACTTACTTATATGCAGACTGGAAACATGAAAATATGGAGTGTTAAGACTATATGGGAGTTATTAACTATAAAACCAGATTGAGATGCAAAGTGGTTATATTTACTATGTTTATTTGGATACATTTTAGTTTAGACACGACTCTAGTAAAACCCTCTGAAGAAAAGAAATCATTTAAATGGAAGAACTCAAGGACCTGGGAAAAAAAACCAAACCAAACCAAACCAAACCAAACCAAACCAAACCAAAAATTGAGAGATGTTCAGACAAAAATATTAAATCCTAAATCTAAAGCCAAATCAAATGTAACAGGAGAGAGCTTCTGATAATCCCCGTTCAGCCCTGCATCAGTCTCAACATGATTATTAATCTTAACAAGGATTGAATATATCCATCTAGGATTTAATATATTTTACTTTTCACTTTGCTAGGGAAAGGAAGGATATGGAACTTTTCAGGACCAGACTGCTAACTTGAAAGGACAGCCTTAGATGAATTCTTCAGGCTGTGGCTGCTGATAACCTGTAGTGCACTCACATTACACTCTAACTCTTGCCTTCAGCCAGGCCACTGCTCCAGCTACATACAGTTCTCCTAGAGCCACAATATCAGGCAGGGTAAGGAAGGCAACCTTGCATGAAATTCAAGGAATTAAAGAGCTTCTGTAGGATAGCTTGGTACCCATCTATCTTGCAAAATCAACATGGACTGGCTAAGGAAAAGCTTGGCTGTGGCATCCTAGAGTTCATCCATGTTTGATGTGGAGTAGTCCTATATTTTATGTGTGAAACTGGAACAGAGATGGTCCTGAGTTTATTCCTAACGAGTAAAATTCATGCCTGGAAAATGTTTTCATGGAAAAGGAACCTCCAAGTGCAAAATAGAAGTCTCAAAAGCTAGTTCACCTTTTAAGTATCTGAAAGGCAGAAGTTCTGGGTTGTTTTTTTGCCAATCGAGTTCCCAATATGCAAGAGTTTCTTGTCTGGTCATGCAAGCTCTGTCACCAGCCTGACATACCCAAACATCTTGGTAACGATGCACTGGAAATGTATTCAACATTTCTCTAAGCAGCCTCAAAAGACCTTAATACTGAATATACTGGGAGTCTGAACTGCCTTTTAAACATGCAAAGAAAGATGCGGGAGAAAAAGTGAGAACTGTCTATACACTTATGGGATTTGCAAGGGAAGGTACAAGCTCTGTGTTTTGTGCATCACTGTGAAGTGCTACCTCTGGTGGGATGCAAACCAGAGTGGAAAGAGGAATAAGGGGAACTGATGCAGTAGCTGTGACAATAATGGCTGCTTCTACCAACAGGTTTCAGAGACACCTTGCAAGGATGCCATCAAGTCACATTTCCAAGGAAATATGAAAAATAACCACCTCCCTTTTAACACAGCCATACAGTTTGTTAGTGAGATCCTCAAGAGCTTTTCTGTTCATTCATTGCAGCCTGCCTACAAATTGCAGTGTCTCCTAAAGCAGCAGATGCTTTGCCAAATCCACCCATGAGTCACCCAGGTCTCTGGAAGATGAAACTGCCTCTAGAGCGTGGGACCCTGGAGAATGGGTATTTTAACAAACAACAGAAAACTGTAGCAGTTGTTGGGGAGCACACGCAGAGGAGTGGTGCTGGTGGGCACTGGAGAAACACGGCGACTTAGCCCCCAGTCACTGCAAAATCCAAAGCAGCTGGGACTGACCCATATGTTGAATCTAGCATTAAACAGCAATGCGGCACAGACAGAACAGAGATCTGCTTAAACATTTGTGGCAAACCAGGGAAAGAAGGGATTTGTGCTTGTATCTGCAGGGCAGCAGGAGGTAGAGGGGAAAGAAAGGCCAGCAGGACTTCTAAGCTGCACATGATGTTGTCTGTTTAACAGCACGTGGGCTGAGCTGGGCAAAAAGCCTTGTGTCCATCTTCATAGTGCTTGCTCCTGACTGTAAAAAAAAAATCAAATCAAAACAAAACAAAAAACCACCACGTTTCACTTGTGTTGAACCTGGGACATTCAACTGTCCCCTCATTTCCCATCCCCTCTTCTGCATGTGTGTGTGCACAGGCATACGTGTATGTCCCTTACAGATCTGCCCGTGCCTGCAGTTAACCTGCAATACTTTGGAGGAAAATAGCTTAGACACCTCTGCTTCATTGCTCATTTAACCATATAAAACTTTCCAGCTAAGGAGATTCCTAGGAGATCTGCTTTCTGCCACTCAGATAGAGGCCTCAAATATCAAAGGAAAGCAACACCATGTTATTATCACAAGTACGTTAACAGTCTCTCAAACACAACTTTTATGGCTGCTATTTTGTTTTAACGTGCAATACTGTTTTCTTTTATGCTCTGCTTAAAAACATGTGTGACACAGACTTAGTTATTGTGCTTTGGGTTTTGGACAGAATTGTGAAAATAAATCTTTAGGCGCAGCAGATTTACAAAGGCAAGTGAGCCACTCAGCTGCTTTTTCTTAAGGCCAGGGTACAGCACTGCCGTATTCAATACCACTTTGATACAGATGAGCTTTATCAGCAACAGCAGGCTTCGTGGGAAACAAGCCTGCTCTGTTCAGGATACGTCAAAGAGAAGTCTTTGGGGATGTGCTATCAGAAGTCAGACATCAGGCTGACACAATGCGACTTTTTGGACCACATTTTCAGTCTGAGGTTTTAATCCGTTTAACCTTGAGGATAATGTGTGTAACTGGAAAAGGATTTGATTTTATCTAATTTGTGGGTTTTTCTTAGTGCTGAAAACCAAGTTCTTACGTGCTTAAAGATGGCATGCATCTCCTTCTAAATTAACATTTACAAATACGCTTTATTTAATGTTAATATTCAAGTACTTTCCAGATTCCTGGCTTATGCAGAGGCTATACTTTTTTTTCACAAGGTAACAACATAACTGGATGCTACAAATTATTATTACCAAGATGCCATTTGAGTATATCAATAAAGATTTCCTGGGAGTCGTTATCTGTCAGAGTTTGAGCAACTTGTCAGGAACGAACTTCCCCATCTTCTGCTATTTATTTTAAGAGTAAATCTAAATGAATTCTACCTAATTCTAAGCACTTAACTAAGGTGCCTGAGGCAGAACAATAATTTTCCCGGATTCCTGTCTGATCAACAGAGGGGAGATACACACTTTCAGACTACCTTGCAGTCAACTAAAATGTGAATCATCTGGGTGGTGGCCTCTTTTCTGCCATTTTTTTATAAACTAGAGGAACTACAGCTGGGATAAATACGTTATTGAAAGACAGTTTTACGCAGATATATGTTCCTTATAATATTTAAGTTTAGAAAGAAAAAAAAAAAAAACAACGAAGTAACCTGCACAAGATAAAGGGGTTCATGCTTATTTAAAACAGGATTTTGGCTGCTACAAGAAGACTTTTCAGAAAATGACCAAAATAAAAGCAGAGTGTTCTCTCCCCTTCCTTCGATGGGCTTTGAAACTCCTGGAGAGAAAGCAAAAGGAGACAACAGGAAACGAATCCACATGCAAAGAGAGCACACCACTTCCTGAAGGTGCCTCCAGACTGAGCCACTGGAAGGATGGCTGCACCTGCAACAGCCAAGAGTCAACACCATCAACTGTTGCTTACCAGAGAGCAACTACCCTTTCCTGGCCAGGCACATCAGCAGAAATGCTAATGGGCTTCTACAAAGCAGCGAGGGCCCACCTGCCCACCACTGCACCCATGAGATCAGATTTGCCAAAGCACTGAAAAAGGTGACATAATTCTTTTCTACTAACAGTTTTAACAAGCTATAGAAGCTTTATGATAAAACTCAGGTATCAAGAACTGTTCCTAGTAAATATTACTTGATTAAAAGACCACAAATATCTGGAGACAATAGGCAGCAGAATGTTGCTTAGAATTTACTACCATCAACTATTATATTAATAAGCTCATCAGAAAGTTCCTCCAGATTTGCTTTTTTCAAAATTAAAAAATACTTTTGTACCTAGTATGAGACTTAATAAATATCCTTCATCTTCGTGTATTTATAAAATGTTTAGGTTGTCCATGCTCTCACCAGCCCTCAAGTGAAGTTCTGGGCCAGCACATATACATAATTTAGTCAATTCCACCAAAATATTGTCTTACTACCAGCTTCAGAAATTATCACTCCTCATCATTAGTTACTTAGAAAAATCAGACCACCCTGTCAGACCCAGAATAAATCTCAACAGGGAAAAAACTTCTGCATACGGAAGACCACAATGGCATTGAACCATGACTACTACTTGTATTGGTCTTTTACCCACTTTTAATCACTGTCTCCTAATGCTTGACAAAGAACACCAAGTGACTAAAACAGGGAGAGATGTAACCCTGATTGGCATTAAGAAGCCAATACTATCATCTCTTGCTTTTCCAGAGTGTAAATATTTCTTATACTGTTGGTACCAAACAGCTTGAGACATCCTGTCTACTCTTGAACACTAAACAAGGTCTTGGCTAGAACAAGAGCATAGGCTTTGCAGGATGAGAAGGATAGGGGGAGCCACGTGTCACTGGCATGCTGCTGGCTTTTTAACTCTTACCAGCTCATCAGCAATGCTCCTCAGCAGGTTTGGCTTGGTTTTGGTTTTGTTTTGTCTAGTCTGTTTTTGTCTTACTTTTGCTATGTTTGGAAAGGACCTCTAGGATCATCAAGTCCAACCGCCATCCCAACATCTCCCTAACCACTAGACCACAGCCTCAAGTGCTATGTCTACTCATTTTTTGAACACCTCCAGGGATGATGACTCCATCACCTCCCTGGGCAGCCCAGTATCTAACCATTCAGTGAAGAAATTCTTCCTAATATCCAACCAAATTCATTGCTCCATACAAGCTGAGTGAAGGCAGTGTCTGTTGAGTCTCTGTGGGGGAGACTCCTGCAGATCACACGCTGTGGGACCTGAGGAGGTTGGCCATCAGGCCCCAGGTAGGCCTGAAACCTGATGACCAAAGTGCTTTAGTTCTGGTTCTAGCCATCCAGAGATCATACCAAGAAAAAAGCCTTAATGTTTATAGTAGAACAGGTCTAAAACCATGCTGAGGAAGGCACAGACTAACAAATACAGAGGTCTGTCATCACTGGTATTTATATTTCGTCACCTTTGCTTGTACCAAAACTCAAAAAAAACACCCAGTATTATTATGGATACTTACAGCACAGACAATTTGTTCCAAGAACAAAGTGAGGTTCACTCAGTGACAGCATATGAGATAGAGATTAGATCAGTGATGGGTTTCTTGTGTAGCTTTCACCTGTGGGACCACAGTACCTAGACACGGTCTTGGCCTTGGAGAGGACTAGTACTTGCTGTTAAGAAAGCAGCAAATGCCAGCAGCCAATACCTCCTGTTGTCCCCCTGTGCTGGCAAATGCCCTACAGCCACAAGCTGCCCCTACTCTGTCTCTGCAGCCTACAGGGAAAGGGAAAAGGGCTGAAAACAAGGATGTGATCCAAGAAAACCAAACCAAGCATTGGATCCCCTCCCATCTAATTCCTTCCATCCAACATATTGCAATGGTAAGCGGACTGTGACCAATTAAGGCCAGGAAAATTGAGTTATGATCATCCCTGTCAGAAACATTCGTTCTGAGGGCACACATTTCCTTCTCCAGAATAAAGTAATGTATTTCCTGGCACCAAAACAGGGCGTTCTCCACTTCTAGTCACAAGCTAACCAAGAGACATGTTTTCATGTTATTTACTACGATGGATATTTTCCTCCATGACCTTCAGAGCACTGCTTGGGCTGAGATAAATTAATTTTTAACTGCAATTAAACATCCAGTTGTCCTGGACTTCCTTTATGGCAAAAGGAAAGAAAGAGCACTTCCAGAGAAGTACTCAGGCCAGCCAAAACTGTATAGATTAACTTGGCCTTCATCTCATTGCTACTTTGCTTCTCCCTCTGGATTCTGGGATCTGTGACATGGTGGTATGCTTTTTTCTTGTTATCATTAACATTCATGAGCTATTTTGTCTACTGTGCTGTTAGGAAACAGATAAGTGCTTACACAAAAGATATTACACATGCTAGCTGACATCATAGGCGTATTTTGAACAGTCTCTTGAAATCAAATTCAAATGGCCAAACTACTGATGACAAACATTTCCCAATTAAAAAAAAAACACCGTCCACGGTAAATCATACCCCTTTATGCAGCTCTCACCACCAGCTACTTCAGGATATCCTGACATTAAATCAAATATTTAAGGAAAGGCTTACATTTCTTTTTGAGTAATGATGAATATATCTGGATATCTGCCCTTGCTGGAGATTTATAATTAGGGTTAGCATTACACTGAGTAATTTTCAAAGCTTGAGAAATCACAAGACCTGTTGAGGTCATTTCTCTGACATCACATGTGGATCCAATATTAAACATAAAAATTCCACAGACCACAAGTTTGCTGATGTGCAAAAAGCCATTCAACCTGAAAGCAGTCGAGACGTGAACTTGCCCCATCAACTGCACTTCAACAAATTCATGACCTACTCTCTTCCACTCGTGGCAATTACAATCAAGAGAGAACACTATCAAAATCCATTTCAGCCCTCATAACTGCTGGCAGCAGTGTCCCCAAATGTTCTTAAATATGCTTTTAACTAAGGCAATGAATGCATTAAAAGCCATGGATTTCTTTCAGGGCTGAGCTGTGGGGTGAGTGGTGAGCTCATGCAGAGCACTCCCACAGCTGCACCAGTGGCTGTGATGGAATTCAACTCATCCAGCTTTGGCTGTCTAGAAGTTATGTGTTCAGTCTAAGCTCATTGTTCATGTTGGATAAGAGAGAAGTATCGTGAGATAAAATTCATCCCATCTGGAGACCAATGCATCACACTCCTGAGGTGAGTTGCCCTCTGGGGGCATCTCTCACTCCACCAGTAACTGGGAGAACCTTTCTTGCTCCTTGTGAATCTGATGTTCAAACAACTAAAATCAAGTGTGATCCGTTTTACTTTAAAACTTTAGCACAGGTAAGGTAGTATGGTTTGGCACAATCTTTGCTTACAGGTTTTCCACATGCCTGAGATACAATACACATTTTGGGAGAGGAGGGGCACACAGAGGATACATTCTTATGAAGCCACGTATTTGTTTTAAACCAGGTAATGGTCTCAAAAGGGCTTAAGAAGCCAACAATAGACAAAGCAGGAAAAAAGAAAGCAGCATTCAGAATGTATTACAAGAAGGACAGGTCCAAAGCTGAGCTACAGCACAGCGTATGAGTAACAGCAAAATCCTCCATTTTCTAGATGTGTTGTCCAACACTTACAAACCTGAATGAGAAGCAAAATGTTAAGTCTCATGTTTTCTCACAGTAAAAATAACTGATTCCATTCAATATCATATTGAAGCCTGTAATGCAGTGGAGCTCCAGTAATTTGTTACCAACTCAAGACAAAACAACACAGTATTCAGTAGCACTATCCTGATCAAAAGAAATATTTCCATCATCTTTTAGACTTCAAGTGATGGCTTTACGGAGATTCAGAGTCTACCAGTAGCCTACTGAATAAGGATTGAATTTTGACTTAGCAGACCTATCCTGTAAGGTGCTGAGACCCTGTGCTGAGTGACCACCCAGCCCTGCAGAAACATGTCTCTGTTCTCCAAGAACTGAGAAGCCTGCAAGGCCCTCTGGCTGGAATGGCTCACACTATCTCCCAGAGCACACATGGCCCCACAGGCACATTTTTGCTAGCAGAATATTGCTCAGAAATGGTCTTCAAGAACAATGAAGAAACTCAAATAGCAAAAATGTAAATAAAGCATTTTACATGTAGGCTGCTGGTTAAGGGTCTTAAAACAGATGCCAAACAATGGAACAACATGTCTGTTTAATAGCTATTACTTTTCTAGTGATGAAGAATTGGCAATATCATTTAAAACAAACAGTTCAGTAACTGATACAGGCAGACTCTGATTCCAGTATCTCCACACTGGGAAATCAGTAAGTGATTTGGAAAAACAGACTTTCCAAAACCGTTAGATAACTATACATTTATACAGTAATACTAAAAATACATGTATGCATGTTTTTTTCCTTTACCAGAGTAATGGACTGAAAAGTACCCATGGCACATACAATGCATGCAGTCATACAAGGGGTGATTTATAGCCCTGTTTTAATGACTGTAGTTGCCAAAGGCAAAAATCTGCTTACTGTTACTACTATCAAAAGTATACTTTACTGATCATCCAGTCTTGTGTAAAAACAAAACAAAACAACCCAGCATAAAACATTCACTAACATTTTCAGTTGTTGCTAAGTGGTTTGTGAAATCTGGTTTTGTGATTACATTTAGGGTGTTTTATGCATTCACTATTAGCCAAGTACCCTATGTAAGGGTGGGAGGGACATCTGAAGTGTTCAAAATAGGTTTGAGATGTTGTACTCTAAATCAGCATCTGAATAGCCTAAAATATTCATATTCTTATAGCAATATGTCTTTAACCAAATTGCACCTCTAAATGTCTGTAGAAATAACACTCTAATAATGTAACAACCTAGTTGCATGCAAGGATACCAAAAGCCATGCTTGGAAAAAAAAAAATATCATTCACTAAGTTTTCCAGAGGTGTCATTCTAGAGACTTGATCCTGCAGCTAGATCAACCAGTGCAGTACTCTGCATACATGCTACAATGGTACTGATGCCTTTTACGTGGAAACAACGATCACTATCCGTACAGAATCACAAGCCACTGCTATAGCACCAAGTATTACGTTTTCAAAGTGTCAATCACCTGTACAAAGACTGATGGAAAATTTCAACCAAAATTTTGTGCTCAAACTCACCTTTCAATACTTACTATTCTTCTTCACTTCTCAGAAGACTTTCACTTCTTATATTTAAAAAAAACAAAACAAAAAAAACCAATCAAACTAGAGACATTGGTCCTTTACAACTGTGCACCTTGAACCAGAAACTCTTAATGTCCCCACGAGGTCTCCTAACTCAAGAGGGGAGGCAAGAGGGCAACATTCCTAAAATCCACTGTGACTTGGTGGCAGCCCTCTCTCTGGAAATTCCTCCTACACTCTCACAAGGCCTCTGCCTTGGAAGCACATCTTCTTGCTTTCTTGACACGTGTTTATATGTTTAAAACACAAACAACAAAAAGCCCACCCTTTCAGCCAAGTACCACAGCAGAGAGAGAGAACAGCCAAAGCAACCGCTGCTCTGAGTTGAACCCAAGTTTACCCAGTGTTTTCACCTCAAAAGTCTGAATGGCTGCAACAACAAAAATAAAGCAAATTACTGTGGAATCATAGAAAGCCTTGAGTTGGAAGGGACCCCAAAAGGTCATCTAGTCCACCCCTCCTGAAGTAAGCAGAGACATCCCCAACTAGATCAGGTTCCTCAGAGCCCTATCAAGAACTTGCAGTTATCATTTAGAAAAGTGGTAACAAGCAGCAACTGGCCATTTGGACTCTATAATCTTAAAGATGACATTTTCCTAAATGATTCTGTGATTCTATTCTATGATCTTCCCTTATTTTGCCATTTCAAACTGGTGTCTTGAAAGTTTTTCACTGTGGACATCTCATCTGCCAACCACTAACAATCAAGATCTTTTAACAACCAGTTTATCAAAAGACTGTTTATTAACAGAGAACAAATAGCTGTGGGAAACACATCTCAGGCATTTCACTTTTCACCTTTCTTGACCAAAACCAAATCTAAGACACAGAGGTGAAAGTCTGAGATGGAAGTAGAAGCTTTCATAGAGCTCATCTCTCGGTAATCTAATTGCTAAGGATCTGACACAATGTCCTGTACGTCCACAGATGTTGCTTCCAGTGCATCAAACAAGCCCAGGACACTGACAAATTTCAGATGAAATCTTTCAGGTAATTCAGGTGCAGGTCTTCAGCTCAATCAGCATTCAAATTACCCCTGAAAGCCCCAAAATGTCAGCATAATTTTCTTATTCTTAGTATTCAAGTTTGAAAAGCATGTTCTCAAAGACTGAAATGAGAGGTAATATAACCTGCAATGATTAGCTAGGACAATCTCCAGAGAACACCCATTTTGCCTGGATGTTTCCATGACATCTACTCTAACTTTCCATATGTCACCAGCTAAACTAGCTCCATGCTAGATTAGACTACACCACCTGGGAGGTAAGCAGCGTATCTTCCCCACTTTATTCTCATAACGCCATTAAATCACTTCACATATTAACTTCTACTTAGTCTTTAGGACGAACTGCTAATCAAAAGCCCAGGCATATTTTTGATTACACTGCTCCCTATGGGCATATAGATATAAATGTGCAAAATCCCTACATTTTTTCTCATGTCAAAGATGTGAAAGAAGGGCAGGCCACTGTGTACTGGGTATGGTTTACAAGCTTAAGAGAGGTGGCGGCTACACTGATTTACTGTGATTTTCCTCATGGCATGCAACGACAAAGGTGGTGTTGATCACAGCTGGACAAAAGCTAGGTGTTGGAAAAGAGAGCAGAAGCAGAAGTAAAACTCAAGGAACATTATACACTCACACCAACTGAAGCATGATATTAGTACAAGAACAAATGGGTATTAGCCTGGCTATAAATAAGTTTAGACTAGAAATTAGAAGAAATTTTGTAACAGGCTGAATAGGGAGGTCCTGGATAAATTTCCCATAGGGAAGATACAGGGCAGTAAATACAATTTACTTTTTAAGATGGAGTCAAAATAAATTTCAGATGGGATTACATAATATGGCTGCTTGCAATAATAGATGACCGTGCTCAGTCACCCAGAAAATCAAGTCCCATCCTATATTCCCAAAGACAACCTAAAGGAACCAAGCAAAGCCAACTTGTAATTTTGTCATGATCGTGGAATTTTTCTTCTTTAAGCCCCCATTACTGAGGCTGATGGGAGAATCTGTTTTAAATTTAAGGAGTGAATAAATAAAAAGTGTTAGCCTGGGGTTCGAGGAAAAACACTTTTAAAATATGAACTCTGCAAGCTCAAAAACCAGAAGGCAAATAAAAAGAACAAAACATCTGTTACTTCTTAAAATCTCATGGTTTCTAAGCCACTGGGGGCAGAGGGAGGCTGATTCATGATTTCTGAATGCTTAGGTTGACAATTCAAAGAAGCAAAGTGTGAAGGAGTCCAAAACTTAGCACACAAAAGCACTAAGATGCCTAAAAATGGAAGAGGGCAGATGCCTAATTTAAACACTCGACTTTCAAATTAGACTTTTTGAATTTCTTTGCTGCTGCTGTTGCTGCTTTTGAGCAAAAAACAGCTTTGAGCTTTGACCACAGCTCTCTGGTTGCTCAAGAGCTCACTCTCAGCCCGTTGTCCTGGCCACAATGTTTTTTCTGTTTTTCAGCTGCTTTGAGTTTTTCTTCCTTGGTTTTGTCCTGATTCCTTGCCAGCCACAGTTCCTCCTCCTTTAGAAGCTGGCTGTTTTGAAGAAAAAGTCAATGGACCTATTAAGAAAAAACCTTTAAAATTATGCTGATACGTGAGGCCAACTATGGACTCAATCCTGCTACTAACAGACTTGTAAAACTCCAGCTAATTTAGAAGACTAGCACTTTTCAGGTTTAGGACTGCTTCCTCATTAAAGTTTTTAAAACACAACTTTACAATTACAAAATTAATTTCTATTATTCCCAGCAGACTCCTGAGAGCACTTTGTTCAGCCTTCAAGGCAGGATCAAACACAAGCATTAGGCAGAGGCAATGAGGATGCTGGAGAGTTGTCATTTGTTTTTCAAGGTGTGAGCAGACGCGAGTTTCAAGCACAAATGGTGAGCTGCTGAAGAACTCCTTTCCCTCGTATGCTGTCCTGCCTGCAGTACTTCCATAGCTCCTGTGGCTCTCTGGTCTCATCCTTTCACATCTCCCTGATATTTTTCCAGCTTTGACTGCTTTGTCTTTTTATACTATGTGCTACCTTTGACATAATACATCAGAGAAGCAGAAATCTCCTCCTAGGGTGCAACATCAGGACACACTAAGATCTTACTATCACCTTCACAGCCTGAACAAAGTGCAGCTACAAGGGAAGAAAAAAAAAAACAAAAAACCCCAATAAACCCCAGCCCTGCACTCTGCTACACAAACAGCAGCAAGCCCTGCATTACTTGCAGAGCAAAAGTGCTTTAAGAGTTGATTAGATTCTTGATGGGATGATCAAAGCCTAAAACCTCTCACTCTCTTTGTGACAAACAATTCCATTTTGGTTTGAATTTCATGCAGCACAGGTTCCACACCGTAGGCTTTGCACTCAAATTGTATTTGATGAGTTTTAAGGCACTTTGGACTCGTATTACAGTGGGTAAGCAAGCATCCCATTACTGTACAAAGAGAATTTTTGTCTAAATAAAAAGACAAGGTCAAGTACTGACACCAAGTATGGGAACACATTCTTACATACTCCAAAAAGTAAACCTGGGGAAGATATTTCAGGGAGCTTGGAAAAACAGGGGGCATTAGGAAATGCCTTTAAAAATATGCTACATAAAAGATAACAGTTCAGTGTGTCAGTAGTAAAAGATTAAGCTCTTGTTTTACATTTGTTTTGTTTTTTAAAGCTGCCAAGTCACATCCCAACTTTCCACCTCTACCCCATCTTATGTTAATGGGCAATATGAGTCAGGAGGTAATGAATATCAACATCTAAACCCCTCCACAAACACATTCCACCCAGGCACAGACCTGAGCTTTGGTTTTCTCCATCCCAAGTACACTTCATATCAAATTCAAGTTCAGTGAGGAAATACATTCATGACCTCTGGAGCAGGGAGATGAGCTCATGACCACAGCTGAAGCATTTTTACCAGCAAGGTCCAAAGCCAAGCTCCTTCAGCCTGCTCTCCTTGAGGCTGCAAAAACACAGATGAGCATCTAAAATGCTCTTGGCTCTTTCTGGTGGCTGGTCTCAGGGTCCCCACTCTGCACGAGGAATGAATACACTTAACTAAAGCACTCTGCACTTGCTGGTCAACATTTCACATGGCTGACTCTGAGTGTTTATCCCTCTCCAGGTGCCTAATGCCCAGCAGAGCAAAGCCAAAGCTTCCCAATGAATCCGGAAAGCAAAGTTGTTACATAAAGAACCAGTAAAGAACAGTGCCACATTCACAAATAGAAAGATTTATAGATTTATTTTCACCTTTCATGCCCCCCTCTGTATTTTAGAAGATCACTATAAAAACAGAAAACAAGACTATTTTAAAAATTCTTTTTAGTTGGTACTTGCTGCTTACTGCTTGCACATTAGTGAAAGGTGGCCACTAGGACACAGTCTGAGCCATCCCTTCCCCTCAAGCACTGTGGCTGCTGTAGCAGAATTGCTGCTTTGGACCTTGCAAGCAGTTGCTGACCTTGAAATTGCATGAAAACATTAAATATTTTAGTGGTAACAAAACAACTGTTCTATGAGTAATAGTTTTATATTATCCCAAGGGCCATGATTTTGTTTATAATTACTCAGAAATAATTTTTTCATAACATAAACTCTCTTAATGTGAGCACATCTCTACAGCTGCATTAGCCTGTTGTGCCTGCAGTCCAGAAGATGAGAATTCAAATCCCTATCTGTAATTTTTTTGAACATTGTTTCTGAATGTAGGGTTGGAAGAAAATTACACAAGCATAACCCTGTTTGTCCTCCTCCCAGTCCAAAAAGCAAACTACAATACAGCCAGCAGAAGAAAACTCTGCTAACATCTTCAAGAAGTCCTTAATCTATAATTAATGTCAACAACCTTTACAGTCTGTAATTCTTGCATCTCACATTCATATTTTAAAGGTACAGTAGTTCTGGATTATGCTGGGTATGGAGCCAGTTTAAAAATTTATGAAATGGCATTACATTAAACAGATAACAATATAAATAGCATTGTTTCTCATAAGGTAGGAACTAATTTTTTCTTTACAATGAAGAAAAAAAATGGTTAGACACTACTTTTTAAAGTTACAATCTCAAACCTTTTAATTTTACTTTATCTGCTTATCTCTGACCATAATAGTTTGCATAGCAGTGTTCCTCAACCCACCAGAGGTACTGGATGATGCTGTGAATTAATTTTTCTTCATCGAACCTAACATCCAGTGGCACACTGATGTGCTGTGAATTTTTAAACACATACAATGACCTTCTGAGTCATGCCCACTCACTTTAAAAAGCTGTAGTCACATTTAAAAAGCAACCCGTTAATTGCATTTCAAAAAGTATTCAATTCACTATAGGCCACTCTTTCTGGAACTAGTGCCCACAGCTCATGAAATTTACTTTGGTAATGAAACCAGGACTCTTTCTCCACCTCATCATAGTCCTCCTGAACTCTGCTTAGCTGGGCTTGCATTGAGTATGAAAATCTCTGCAACCCAACAGTTCTTTAATAAAATAATCTTTTCAACCCCATTTGAATTTGTCTACTTCTAATGAAAGCACTCAGATTTACTCCCAATACTTGCAGGGGTCAAAGGCCTTACAAGAATATTGTATCACTGAGCACAGGACTTCTCTCACCATCAGTCAAGAGAGGGCATACACTTCAGCTCAGCTATGGAGAGGGACACTCAAATCCCAGTAAAATACAGCTTCCTCCCTTGAGTAAGACAGACAAAAGGAAATCACTGTATTCCAATCAAAGAAGACATGTCGTTATCGTTGTAGCATTTGTTGCTGAAACATCAGTACTGGAAAAATCAACCAGATATGGCCAGCAGCAGGAAGATTTTTTTCATCTTTACAATATTCCATCAACAAAAATCTGAAGATGGCAACTCAGGGTAGCCATTGCCACCAAAGGGGATTGGAGACAGATGAAAAGGGTCAAATGTTAGCATTTCAGGTTGGGTGCAATGATGCTTGCAGGCAAAGGCACAATTGGCAGGTACACAAGCTGTAAAGCCTCCACGTGCTCCCACATCTATTCGGATAACTTATTTTAAGTAGACAGCACATGAAGAACATGCTACGTGCCACAGAAGTGGGCAGTGCCATCCGCAGCTGGGTTTGTCAGGCACTTTCCATTATTAAATACAGCTTTCAGTTACTTTTTAGATTTTGTTATGTCATGTTCCACACTAAGGGGATTTTCTTAGGAAAGTTTCAACAACAGCAGTTTAGGTAAAGTATTGAAAATGAGAAAAGGGATTTTTCCTCATCTCAACCAGGCTTGCAAGTATTTCTTTGCAAAGGTTCAGCTGATATCAAGCTTCTGAGAAAGGATTTAAAATCTAAACAAGGAATAGCTTAAGGTCAGAACCATTCCAGAAAGAAGGATCCTGTTTTGAGAAGGTTTAATTTATGGCATAATATACCAGCATCAGAACCTGGAGTAAGGTTGCAGCCTTCATCCTACAATGTGCTTATGTTTGAAGGCTCAAGTTAACAATGGGAATATGCTTTTAGATGTTTTTATACAACTATTTTGGATTTTATTTTTTTAAAAAAAAATCACTTTTGCGAAAGCTCCATCCCAATGAAATAAAATGCTCGACAATAAAGAATCAACACAAACACACATCCACCTCCTCCCACCCAAAAAAATCCAAAAGATTGACTGAGATTGAGATTGACTGAAGACAGTGAAGAGAGTGAAAATTATTATCATACAATTATTTTCCCTTTGACTCCCAACATTGTCTTCTGGAAGGACTTAATGATTTCAGCTTCTTATAGTCTGAGACTGATGTAGGATTTAGCTCTATGATGGTGGAATCCACTGCAGCATCAGATATTTTGGCAGTAGAAAGGAGCTACTTTTGAAGCTGTCATTTGCATATACCCAGACAAACATGCAAAATCAAACTGAGATATTGTTCAAAATCCCCCAGGAGATCCCCACCATTTCAGGCTCTCTCTCTCTGCCTGCAACTGCAACTGCTGTGTCCCATTAAAAGTCATCTCAGTCACAGAGAAACCTGCATTAGTAGTTCCCAACAGGGACTGCAATTTGTTGGTGTATTATCTCACAAATGCCCAGGAGAGCTGTGCTGGGATGTTCAACACCCGAACACCCCCACACCTACCACAAGTGAAGATCTTTGTGTGTGACAGTAACCTTGAAATTATCCCTAAAACCAGAAAAGGCCGAGAGTCAAAAACTTCCTTCCACAGAGGGTAGTGACAGTAATTTCTTTAGCAATATGCAAACAGGAGACCAAAATTAACTTCAGCTGAACTGCAGAACAGACCCAGGAGGTTTTCCTTTGTCTGTATCCCCCAGCTCTGAAGGCACAAGTCCTGCCAGCTCATAGGCTAGCCCGAAGTCCTCACGTTTGTCTACCCCAAGGACAATACATTTTATGAAAAGAGCCTTCCTGGGGGTTAACCTTCATTCAAATCTTCCCAAATCTTCTGCTCCTCAGAAGGACAGCAAGGATATTAATTAAAATTTTGTGATAGATTACATCCTGCCCTCAACAAATTTGTAGAAATGTTAATGCACTTTGGGTAGGATTCAACCACCTCATCTCTTCTTCAGAGGTAAACCGAACAAGACGGTATCTTGGCAGAACAAAAGCTAGGCAAAAAAAAGGAAGAGCTTCTGAAATGGTCCCTGAGGTTTGCTCTGTTCTTACACCCCATGCTCGTGGCAGCACCTCTGAGGAACAGGTGGATTCATGGCCACTGTCATCCCCAAGCCTCTGCTCCAGGCTGCCTCCCTGCACAGTGTCCCTCCCTGGTGCACTCACGTGGGTTTGCTTGACGTGGGTGCTGCTTGAAACAAGCAAACTTTCTTGCAGTGAGCTGGCTCTTTTAAAGACATTATTTCTGCTGCACGTTCCTGCCTTGTGGTGTGGTGATCCCAGCTGGTAGGTAAACCTCCACCCAGTCACTCTCACCTGAAGACAAGAAGAAATTTCTTCTTTTCCTTCTTAGGCTGGTCCTTGGAGTTAAAGAACTACAGTAGCAACATTCAGAGTTCTACAACAGGTTTATGCATAAAACTCTTCCTGACTTTTGGAGCAAAGAATGGTCTCCAGAAATCTATAGTATCTTTTATTTGTTGGAAACACAGATCCATACTTCTCTTATATCAAAACTTCAAAGCACCAGCAAGGTAGAGACCTGTGAAGTTTTACACTCACAGCATGGAACTTGCAGTTGGCCTCCAGCGGCTCTCCAGTTTTTTACACACTGGCAAAAATGATGAAGAGACCAGTCTGAAGAGATGCTCCTGTAGATCCCAGAGAAATACTTACAAACATTCACTTATACTTCAGCTGTGTTTGAAGCACTGCTTTGGAAGTACATTTTCATGGTTTTTATCATAAACACAACTGCATATTCAACCATGAAAATGTGTACTGTTTCTGCAGCATTACGTTCTACTTCACAGAAGTACATGTATTTTTTCCTATGACAACCCTGCTCTTAACTGGCTTCAAAGTCATTTTTCTTCCCTTCCCCACCATTCAAAAAAAACCCAGGAAAACAACACCCCCAAAAAGACAAACAAAAAGAAACCCAAACCAAACCAACCAACCAAAACCACCATCACCACCACCACCAACAATAAAACAACCAACCAACCAACAAAAAAAAAAAAAAACCAAAACCAAACCAAAAAAAAAAAAAAAAAAAACAACCAAAAAAACAAAGAAAAAACAAACAAACAAAACCAAATGAACAAAAAAACCCACCATAATCTGCAAAATCTTCATCAATATGAATTCTGCTGATCGGGACTGTAGCTAACTAATCTGAGGACTGCATCTTCTCTTCCCATTGTCCAGCAACCACAGGCATCCTTGTATCTGCCTGCACTGCTATTAATTCATCAAGAAAGCTACTACATACGAGAAACAAAATTCCTGTATTGAACAGCTCTGTCATCTCTATTCCACAATTACTGGGGGAGGGAAACTGGCAGAGAGCCACACTTAATGATTCTTTAGGCACTAAGTCCTTAAGTGTGCACTAGCAAGCTTTGCAGAATTCAGAACTGCCACCAAGCAAGCAGTTATGGGTTTATTTTCCTTTCCCTTTCAAGCATTCATAGGGTGCCACCATGCCAAGGACAGAATCAAACAGAAGAAGAAACATCTCGTATTCATCTTTATCAATATCGCATGAATCTTTAATGATAAATTTAACATAATGAATGAGGTAAACATTCCTCACTGGGCTGTCAAGAGAAAAAAAATTACAGTTACTGTCAAATACCTCACTGAGATGTATGAAGATCACTCAAGTAGGGTGCAAAGGCTCTAATATGCCATGTTCTACAAGCAGGATTGATTTGGAACATTTCTGAGCCTGGATTATGCTAGATCTTTCTTCCCCCTAAAAGTTCTCAGTACTCTGAATATCAAACTAAAACATGCATAAATATTTGACAGGAATTTTGTGACTGGCACATCAGGAACACCGGAATCTCACCTTCTTTTTTCCTATCAAAAGTGGAAAGAAGTAACATGTTCTAGAAAGTCACCTGAGTTTGCTTCCTTGTAATCCACCCCATAAAAATAAAAGAATTCTCCTACATCAAACCCAAAATTCAGAATTCAGACATACCCAGATTAACAACTTTTTCTATGCTGTTTGAAGAACTACATCAAAATGCACTATTTCTCAATTTTAGGTTTGTATTGCCAAATGCCCCTGCTGCTGGCACCATCTTTCCATCTTGCCCCCAGTTTCACCACAGCTTGTTAGAGACCCTTCCTCCAGGTTCCCTGGTGGAGGCTGGGAAAGGAAACACAAACACAAGGAAATTCTCCTTTACTGTGGCTTAAACACACTTAAGATGGAAGGGGTTGTTTTGAAACCTACGCACTAAAAATCAGGTTAAAGTAAGAATGAAGCTGTAATTCAGAAGAGAGTATTTTTAGCAAATGTAGCTGTATACTTTTAACAATTTAAAGCAGAGAAGGCTTTCTCAGGTAAGCTCCAGGGACAAAAAGCAACGTGAATGTTTGATACCTGCTGAAAACACTTTCCCTCTCTGTGCTTTCATCTGTCTGCTGGCCTCCCTTGCTGCAGAGCAACTACCACTCTTCTCCCCTTAATCAAGCCACTGGGGGACAGCTGCCTAGTCCAGTTCCACCTCCTCAGATGAGGACAGGCACCTCCACCCTCCAGATCACATTTCTCTAGGCACATCTGCTCCCTCAGCAGGCAGAACAATACACACACACACACACAGAACAATACACAGACAAACACAGACACACACACACATGTCTTTTGAAATTAAATAAATGTTTTTTTAGTCTAGAGAAGAGGAGACTGAGAGGTAGCCTTATTGCTCTCTACAACTACATAAAAAGAGGTTGTCGTGAGGCTGGTGTTGGTCTCTTCTCCCAAATTACTGATGATAGGATGAGAGGAAATGGCCTCAAGTTGTGCCAGGGGAGGTTCTAATTGGATATTAGGAAGAATTTCTTCACTGAGAGAGTGGTTAGATGCTGGAACAGGCTGCCCAGGGAGGCGGTGGAGTCACCATCCCTGGAGGTGTTAAAAAAATGAGTAGATGTAGCACTTGAGGCTGTGGTCTAGTGGCTAGGAAAATGTTGGGAGGGTGGTTGGACTTGATGATCCTGGATGTCCTTTCCAGCCATGATGATTCCATGATTCTATGAAACAGCTAAATCAACATTTTCCTCAGCTCCTTGACACCTTCAGTTCTTCTGAAATAGAACAGATAAAGCACCAGATCTTCTGCTCCAGCTGAAACTTTTGCATCCCCTTCAGTAAAGTGTATCTTAAAATTTCCCTTTCTCCCTCAGCTGGCTGAGCAAAGGCATCACAGTCCCAGCTAAATAAATACTCTCATTTTATGTGTTGTGACCAGTTCAAGGACGCATTACACTTCTCATAACAGCAAGTTAGTAGAGATCAAAAGAGATGATAAAGAACTTAACTTTGCTATGCTAGTGCTTGCTCACTAAAGCTCATAAGAAGTTACTGAATTATTTATTCAGGAACAAAAAAAAAAAAAAAGCCCTTTATATTTGAAGGTGGCAAATGGCCTCATTTCCAGTGCTGGTAATTCAACATCCCTGACCAGCATCTCAAAGAAATTTATTAACCATAAAACAAGGTTTCACAGTTTTTACTTTCTCAGCTGAGTATTATTCCTACTAGGGAGGATTAAAGGTATGTAGCACTATAATCCTTTCTCTACCCACCCCAAAAGATCTTGCAATTCATTAAACTCCTTATAACTTAATTTTAAAACATAGTATATCTTCATTTTATTGCACCTTTTTTCCTTCCTGGTTTTACTACACCTACTTTCCTGTTTCTGTACTATACTTCTGGATGGCCTTGTATTTTGCATTACTCCTCTCCTTTTCCCCTGCTGGCTGGTTTTCCACGGGCTGTGCATCCCTGCCTACACCCCACTTCTGCCCTTTTCTATGTGGCCTCTGTAAGAGGATTCTCCATGCAGATCCACCAGGTGAGACTCCCTCACCTCTCCTCTCTCCCTTGCATCTCAGCAGGCCTAAGCTGGATCCACTTGCACCATCTGAGAAGCAAAAGGCAGACCCTGGAAGCAAACTCATGGCTGTTCTTACAGAGCATGCAGCTGCCAGGCAGGATGTCTGCTGCACTCAGAAGCAGCTCCGTGCACATTCCCAGATGATGTGGGTGTCTGGAGGAGGAAGGAGAAGGTAGCAAAGTGCAACACTGATAAGCATGGGCTGAAGCTTTTGGAAAAACCCGGGCCATAAACTGAGGCAGTACCAGGCCAATCAACAGACCACAGCTTCTGAGCACGGACACAATATGGCAACAGAAAGATGCAGTAAAGGCAAGCCATGAGATGCTGCAAATCCTTGACCACCTGAGACACTTGGCCATAGTCCTCATGGACCTTTCTGTGTGAATCCTTTCATGTTCACAATGGCTCTACCTGCTCAGCCACCAACAACTCATCCAACATCACCCCAGCCCTTCAGATACCTTCTCTAGCTGTCTGAAGGAGTGCTAAAGGGCATAATGGCAGCCTAGGCCAGAAGGGCTCTAAGGAAAGCCACTGTAACCTCTGCAAGAGCACCACACCACTCCTGGAAGTGACCTCCTTCAACCTTTCTCTTTGTTTCTCCCAACTCACTCACACCCAGGCAAAGGGAAAACATACAGTCTTCCTCATGATGTATCTGCACTGCTTGAAAAATACCAGTACATCTATGAAAAGAGGGGAGTAAATTTGTATTTATCTACTATCCAAGGGAGTAAAAGAGGGAAGAAGTCAAGTCTTTCTTTCTCACTTAAAGGAATCACTATGAGGATCCCCTCTGGTGACCCTATCCCACTCTGCCAACTCTCATCCTTTTAAACAAGTGTCCTGGTGATTTTCCTAAACTCCAGAATCTGGAGCTGTGTGCTCAACGCATTGATATTTCATTCAGAAAAAGAAGAGAGTCTAACTTTAACAGTTTCATGTAAAGATTAAAAGCCCAATCCATACACAATCTAAAATCCTCCCCAAGACACAGATAAAAGGGAAACTCCTTTTCCCATTTTATATGTTTTTAAAGCTTATTTTTCTGGTGTTTGAATATACCAAGATCATGCCTTCAAACAGACCATGGGGACTCTATCTCACATGGCCTATGACTTGCACACACCCAGAAGTTTCTCTCTACCAGTACTCAATCACTCCATGTTCCCCACAGGCTTTCTGAAGAAAGGAAGGACATACTTTCCATATTTGCTCTAACTCACTCTGGATTTGCCTTCTGAAAAGGATAAAAGTAATAAAGGATGAGGTACCAGGGTTTTTCCTACACTTTCTGACTACACTTTCTGACACACTCTCACCCCCAAAACTGACTTTCTTTACCTGTAAACAAGTGCCTCTCTTTTCCACTTTGGGTAGGAGCTGACATTTTGGTAAGAGGGAACAGGAAGCTACTGCATGGTGAAGCAGAAGAGAGCTTCTTCCCTAACTCTTCTCAAGCACTGTTTGAAACTATGTGTTTTAGAGCTTCCCCTGACTGCTATTGCCCATGGAACACAAGTCAGGCGTGGGCCAGCAGGCTGGAAAGGTTATGCAGGAGGGGAGATTATTGGTTATCCTACAGTTACTGCACCAGCCCTGAAACTTTACAAGACAATTCAATGTGAATTGAGTGTCTAGCTTAAAAACACTTTCACTGTGTCCTCTAGCACTTGACTGAGATTTATGTAGAGGCAGAGCAGGATGACACCTTTCAGAGTGACATCTTACTAGGCTTTGATGGTCCCTGCTTACACAAGCCAGGCTCAAGCAGCCCAGGAGCTGTGGAGCAGAGCGGAGACAAGGCAGCACTGAGTGTTACAGTGTTCAAACTCCTGCCCACATCTTATACTGAAGCCATTTGATTAAACTTTTGATTTCACAGAATAATTTTAAGATATAAATGCTGGACCTGGACAGTCATTTATTGCCTATCACCTGTAACACTCCACAAAATACACTGCATAATAGAACACTATGAATCTCCATTAGCTGTAATGACAAAGTTCTTGCACTAACTCACTGAGTATATCATAGGATCATAGAACTGTTTCAGCTGGAAAAGATCTCTAAGGTCACAGAGTCCAATCATTAACCTAACAACTACCAAGTCCACCACTAAGCCATGTCCCTAAGCACCTCACCTACATATCTTTTAAACACCTCCACTAATGGTCACTCCACCACCTCCCTGAGCAGCCTTTTCCAATGCTTCATAACCCTTTCACTGAAGTTTTCCCTAATATCCAACTTAAATCTCCCCATGTCACAACTTGAGGCTGTCTCCTCTTGTCCTATCACTTGTATTACTCGGGAGAAGAGACTGACCCCCACATTGCTACAGCCTCCTCTCAGGTAGTAGTAGAAAATGATAAGGTCTCCCTCAAGCCTCCTTTTCTTCAGATTAAATAGCCCCAGTTTCATCAGCTGCTTCTCATAAGACTTGTTCTCAGGGCCATTCACCAGCCTCATTGCCCTTCTCTGGACATGCTCCAGCACCTCAGCGTCTTTCCTGTATTGAGGTGCCCAAAACTGAACACAGGTGCTCGAGGTGCAGCCTCACCAGTGCTGAGTGCTGATTTTGATCCAACAAAGAAAAGAAGTTAAATAGCCAGGCCAAAGAAAAACTGGGAAGCCTAAACAACACATCATAAAATCAACAATTACCAAGTCAAACAGACACTGTCATAAAAAGACTGAGAGGGGAGGGTGGCAGGGTTCTTTCATTTTCTTCTTTTTTAAACAAGAAAAAAAAAAAAAAGCTTAGAAAACTGACACCTACATGCAAACGCTGCTTCAAAGCCTTTAGAACAATCTCCCAGGGCAGAACAATAGCAGCTCTGTGCTCATAACCAGCTCAGGCTGTTCCAGGCAGGAAGAGGGTGCCCTCGCCTTCTGCTGCAAATGTATTTCTCTCTGATGCTTGGGTCTATGAAACCTGGCTCAAGCTCTTGAAAATTCATAGTCCCCAAAGCCTGACAATGAGCAGCAAGTAGGTATTCCAGTGGCAGAGACTGTGGTTAGATGCTTTTAGCAACATTTGTTTACCCTGGTCCTGCTCAGTTTCTGCAGTACTTAGCTGGAAAGGAGGCAGAAGACATTTAGAGATAAGGGAGCATTTCAAAGCACCCCTTCTTCCTCCTTCTGTGTCCTTACAGTGCCTGCAAGTAAGCAACAGGATGACTGTGTGCAACAGGTACTCTGTGAAAGCAGAGATCTGGCATAAAAGTTGTCTACCTGTTAAATCAATCAATCAATCTATCCGCTGTCAGGTCTGTTTAAAAAAAATCTTAAAGCAGGCCACTTATAGAAGGTTGGCTTATTCTGTTCAAGGAGCTCCCACAGGACCTAGCACACTGCTCTCCACAGGTTGCCCCAGGGAGGCCTGACCCAAATAAGAATTTATCAGATGCCCCAAGATCATCACTGATCCATTCAGGGCTTTATGCATCACACTTGAGCTTTGGGCTCATCTCAGCAACAGGAGTTAAAACCATCAAACGTTCTTCTATGAAAACAAGTCTATCTCAATCAGGAAAATAAAGACAGCAGGCACAACAACCATGGTAAAGAGCTGAAAGTAATGGCACATTTCTTGTGGTGAGCCAAGAAAGCTCCTGTGGCTTCTGCCCAGTTTTATGGCATGACCGGAGAGGTGCCTGCTGCCTGACCTGCATGTGGCCATCCCTATCACACATCACCAAAATCATGCAAGCATGCTGGCTGTGCTCCAGAAATCCCAGGATTTCTGGTGGAAAAGGCCCAGGAAGAAGACTGCAGGAGTCCACAGTTCCACAAGCTCCATCTGTGCCCAGGTCCCAGCAGTTGTGAGAAGAGGGCAGAGGACTAGTGAGCTGCTGGCTGGATGCACTCTCCTTGCAGAAAGGCACTTGGAACCACTGCTTTGGTCTGCATGCCGTGTAATGTATATCAAAGTTCACCACATGATTATTGCAACCAAAGGCATGGGGTATGTTCTCACCCAGAGAAAAGCTTTGTTTCTGTATATTCCCTCCACGCCCAGAATGAATAACTGCCTGCAGTAAAGTGCCTAGGCTGTAATTCTGATGGTGGTTGTCTTTCTAAAGACACCTGGTGAGCTCTGATAGTCTTAACAGAGCACAGTAATGCTCTTCCATTTCTTAAAGTTCATTGAGAAAACAAAACAATGCAACAAAGCCATTTATGTCAGTTGTAGCAGTTGCATCCAACCATCCTCTTTGCTAGGCTCTTCACATCTCAGAGCACTGTGGTTGGAGTATCCCATCATGTTGGAAATGCAGCTTTCTCCAAATAAACTCATGCAAGCTTTTTCCCCCAGAGCTAATTTTAGCGCTGTAAAAGACTTTCAGGACTGTTTCTGCACTGTAGTGTAAAGAGACCTGATTGGAGAAATGCACATTCAGAAGACTTTAATGCAAGTTTTGCACTACTGTACAAGTAAAATAATTTTAACAGTTAATCTGTAAAGGTCCATGACTTGCATGATAAAATGGAATAGCTTGGTGACAGGACAAAAACATCATGAAAATCTTCCTCCCGAATCTAAAAGAGGAATAAAAGATCTATGTCAAGTATGTTATTCCAGATACATCTGCGTCTTGCAATGGAAGTGGAGATTACAGTGTGATACTGTCTACGGTGAGTGCTCCACAAAGGATGTAAGTTTTGATTAGCATTTATAGAAAGCATATATGATACAAGAAAAAAAATCCCAGAAATAATGGTTCATTGGAAATATTCTGATCTCTTTTTCAAAAATCATATTTTAGTGTAAAGGTAACAAAATCCATTGAATTTGTCACTAAATTCCAAACATCCATTTGCTCCTGATATACACCCATGCTGGCTGCTCTCCACTGGGACACTGCTTACCTCCATAGCTGATAAAGAGCAACTGGCACAAAGGGAAGTGATTCAGTTAAAACTCCACTGGCAAAAAAACCCAGCAGGTTGGGCCTTCTACCAAGTGCCCGAGGCTTCTCAGGACAACTAAGCAAACAGCCTTATTTCTCTTAGGACACCTGCAACAGCAGAAATGTCATCAAATCCATAAACAGTTACTGACCTGACAGCACGAATGTCATAAAATAAAATTAAGGCCCATCATCCAGTTAAAAGGATTTCTGAGAGCGATTTACAACAGCAATCTGTACACGCTCACCCGGGGCAGGGTGGGCTCAGCAGCGCTCCGTCACAGCTGATGGGACATCCTACAGTCCTCTCTGTGCCCAGGGCCAAACAGCCTGCTCCCCTGTTAATAAACACCCACTCCCATCCCAGGCTCTGACTTCAAAGCTCTGCCTACATGTCTCTGGGAAGAAAAGCTGAGTGACTTCCCTTCAACTGTGTTCATCTGCGGCAAATTTCGCTATCAGTAAAGTCAAGGAGTAATTACAGTCGTTCATCCATAACAGCGGGGGGATGGAAAGAGAAAAAGGGATGTGTCCTTATTTCTCAGGCGTGAAGGAGAGAATCACGGATTTTCCCAGAATCTAGAAACCAGAGAACAAGAGTGATCAAAAACTTCTGGCCGTCATTCCTTTCGATACGTATCTGGATCCATAGACATGTGGTACACCATGGCTTTAAATGATACCAGGGAATTACCAGACGGAGATGACCTTCACTTCTGAACATAGAGGCACTCACACCACCAGAGGCATCTCAAGTGATGGGATCTGGACTCAGCTCCATTTCTTGGTCTGTTCACCCAGGCAAGGTCAGCTACTGGATAAACATCTGACAGATGCGTATTGCGGGGACTCGGACTACCTCACCACTTCAACAGAAAATCAACTGCCTGAAAACGCCAGCAGTTTTGGAAGCAAAATTTCCCTGTTCCCTTAGATTTAGGAGAAACATATTGTTGGCAAGCAGCTCCCTGAGGAAGGCTGGTATCTCTTATTTAGAAGCCTGTAAAAGAAACTGCAAGGAGCTAGTAATTATCTCGTCAGTGTCAAAAAACCCCAAAGGCTGCAACCCACAGAAGATTTCCAGAGGAAGCGATTACGCAGACATTCACAAAACATGTAGTCCACCTTCACAGCAAAAGCTGCAAAACATAGGCTGGAAGGTTGAAGTGAAGGAACTGAAAATAAATGAAAATAGTTTAAAACAGAAGTGCTATAAAAAAAATGAGACATACAAGTTGGCCAAGTAGTAGTACTTTTGAAGTGAAAAAGATAATACTGCATAATTCTCAACAAAATAAAATCATCATATTTCAAAAAGTCTTTTCTCTCAGCACGAAAAAAAATTTACATGGCCCATCAAGCAAACACTGACTCATACAGATTTCTCCAGGCTGGAAAAGTAGGTGTCCACTCAAGGATAATCTGTACAAAACCTACAATTCAAGTGCATTGATATGATCCCCTGCACATTTAGACAAAAAGAAGGGAAAAAGAAAAACAGGAAACTGAAAACACCTTTATCTTGAATTGAAGAAGCAGTTAAAATTGAGCAACATGCCAAAACCAAATAAATACTATTAATACAGAAAGTTTTGATGTTTAACAGTGACAACAAATTCAAACAAATACTGTAAGAGCAGAGCAGATTATTTTAAGAGTTCACCACATGTAATCTTCCCCAGCGTCAAGGACAAAGGAAGGAGCATACATGCATCAACTAAATATCCCCTTACGCTGTTAGCCAAGAGCTTCTGATTGCTCTTCTCACCCAAATGAGAACTTTCCCAAGAGAGAATGTGGAGGAGTCGTTAAAGAAGAAAGGTCAGTGATATTGGCAGAAATGTAGGCAGAAGGAAAAGAAAATCTCAGAAGCAAATGAAGCAATGACTGTAAACATGTGGGATCCTCACCACCATCTCATCTGAAATGGCTGTTTGCTTACCCAAAAAACATTCCTGGGAGAGGTAGTATGGGAATCCATACCCATCCCTTCCTTGGTGTCTTCCACATCCTTGACATCTTTCACAAACAATCAACCCTGTGTACAAACTAAGGTGGTGTTTTGGCTGCTGATCTGGGAAAAACAGTATAGTCTTTAAATCCGGGCTCTTTTTCCCCCTACCCAGCACAGCCATCAATAAGTTGCTGTGGGTTTTTTATGGGATTTATATAGACTCTACAAAGTACTTAGCTTTTTGAAGAACAAAGTTCACTCACCAAGCCACACAGACTAAGAAAAATAAGAAGCAGCTTAAGAGAACGCAAACTTGCAATTTTAGTAACACCTGCTGAAGCTGCCATGGGACAGCCTTTCCAGCACTGCAGCTGGGTTTTAAATATGCAAAGCTATGTAATCCCAAAGGAAGACAAAACTCCAGCTATCAAACAGCATCCTATCTCAACTCCACACCTTTCTTTCCTAATGCACAGTCTAGAAAGGACCAAGTAAAACATCCCCCAAAAAAGACCACAGAAATTTGGTTCTTATCCAAGAGCCGAGGTATCTGGGAGATCAAAAGGAAATCTCTTGCTGTAAAACATGATTTGCCAACCATGTCGCTAAGCTATATTTAAATAATTGCTTCTTCTGCACAGTGTGAATACACAGAACAAGAACCTCTTATCAAAAAAATGTTCCATAGTAACTACATACACAAACTCCTTTACAAACCACAAGCTGGAAGGTGAGTGGAGGGGGAGAGGGAACAACTTCAAAACAGAAGTGGTGAGGTTCCTTGCTTCCTCCCATAAGAAACAAAAGCAGCTGAAGCGAAGGTGTAGAGGGAATGTTAAACCAAAGTATGTAGTGCTGGGGAAAGGTGAAAAAACCCCTATTGATTAAAGTCAGGCCCTTCGCAACGGGCAGTGCAGCTCTCTCCTTCTACCACAAGCATTTGAAGCAGTTATGCTATGAGGAGAATGCTTTCCGCATCCCATTCCTGTTCTCACAAGCTCTGGGCAGTTCCGCAAACACTCACCTGCTCCAGGTAAACATAGAATAAAACTGATAAAGGGCTCATTTGCTTTTTGCTCTGAGTAAAATAGTTGGGCCACTGCAGTTTACTTTTCCATGTTAATTAGCAGTAGAGGTCAACACAAGACATTTCTCATTAAGGATATAAAACCATGTGATCTGATTCACTCTGGATGTAGTTACCCACACGCTTTCACTGGTGACAAAAATCAATCTCTCCCCTCACATGCTTGCATGGCCCATCACCACCCTCGTCAGGCTGTGTCCCAAACAGAGCAGACCAAAGCCCACCATAACCTCCCGTGGAAAGGAGCGAGCTCATCCCGGCTGCCCCGCCACTGGCACCTGCACCCATGGAGCCATTTGGTGCATCAGCCGCACCAAGGGGCACCTCAGGGGCAGGAAAAGCAGTGGGGAATTAGGTTTTAGGCCAATCAATTATCTGATCGATAGGAACAGCAACCCACTTACAGAATGAGCACACTGGCAATTCACACAACAAAGGGGAGAGAGGAGGAGGGAAATCCCCAGAAGGGCACAAGAGCAGCTCAAACGATGTGGCACCAAACGCCCCATCAGCTGCTTAAATTCATACAGCCCACTTTCATCCAGAGACATGAGCTGTAGGAGGAGGTCCTCAGGAGGTGTTTGGGGTTTTCTAACTATAGGAAGGGACACAGTTTGGGGAGGATGAGGGGAGAGCAAGCCAGAACCCTCCGCTCAGGGGGGTGGCTGCGCCAGCAGGGCCCAAGCAGCACCAGCAGCGGGCAATCATGCTGGCCAGCCTGATAGGGCTGGGAACACCAGAACTGTGGCCACACTCAAGTTTTTGTGAGCAAAGCAAAGCCAATGTTCTGACAAGTCACAGCCACAGATTTCAAATAAAAAAAGCCCTTCTTACACTCCTTCAGACCACCACAGGCTCGCTATTTCTGTTTGAAGACACGTGCAACAGGATGATGTACCAGGGTTACACGTGGTTGGGAGGCACTGAAGACCTACGGAACTGTGGCTGGGACTATACACCCATCAGCTTTTGGAAACTCGGGGCTGCAACAGGTGTTAAAAATGTCAGCGTTCTAAGGCATGACTCACCCTCCAGCCACGCAAGGAGCTGGGCTCTTTTGTGCTCCAGATCTCCTGGGGAGGGGATCCCGGCACTTCCCAGCAACCTTTCCCCTATAAGGTGCACGCCTGGAACCAGGCAGTCCCCAGGGCCTGCTTCCAGTCCCTAGAACAGCAGGTATCATCCCCTGTTTGTGCAAAACCCCACATGGCCTGCAGCACAGGAGGCACGTGGACTCCTTTACCTCCTTGCTTGGGCAAGGACCTTGGTGCACAAGCTCACCCAGGTACCTGTTTTCTCAAACACACCTCTCTGTGAGGCCGAAAAATTGTTCTCACAAATGTATTCGTCCAGTCTACTGGCAATGAGCAAGATGCTTTCAAACTTACAAGGTTTATCACCTGTACCTAACCACTCTGACCACTGGGACAAAATCATAACTGTGGGGTTGCGCAACAACAAAGTCATTTTGGAAGGTTTTATGCAAGTAGAGAGCAGGGGGATCCTTCATAAACCCCAGTGAGATGTTAGCCAACGGAGAGAGAGTGCAGACCCTTCTCATGCTTCACTGCCCTTAATCCAGAGGGAACAAATGTGACAGGGAGAGAGAAAATTTTGGTGATGTTTACAATCCGCACACTTAGTGGAATATTTGAGACATGATACCTAAGAGTGCAAATCCAAAGACTAATTTGTTTGATTTTTTTTTCAGATTTACCAGGCAACTACTGCACTAGTGGATGGTAGCAATATGAGTCATATTCCACCTAATGACCACGTGACAAATTGAGTCACACATTGTCATTAATCTGTGGAGCCTTCATTAGGTCTTTGGACAATTTTTAGCAGCAGAGGAATCTGGAAACTATCTGATAAATTTTGATCCACTCTGATGTGCTTGCTTACTACTCTGCAACTTTCATAGTATTACTAAGGTGTAGCCTATTTCACTGCTGTAAATTCATAGCCACATATTATTCTTTGATGGAGTAATCTTCAGACTTATTCTAAGCACATTTGTGACTGAAACAAAAGTAAGCAGCTGAGCTAGCAGAAAATAAATCAGACCAACTTTATGAACTGATCCAGTGGCTGAGCTCAAATGTAAGTTCTGCCTTCCACTTAAAACAATGTAAGGGATGGTAAAAATCACTTGTAAAAGTGCAGCAGAGCAGAAATGATCTAAATGCCAACTACGGGAGCTTACCTGTACTACCACAGTTATTTTCTGCTGAACAGGGTTTGCGTGAGCAGTTTTTACTGCTGCAGACCACGTTGGCTTTGCTCTGACAAAAAACACTCACGGTGCATGGGAATTCAGCTCACCAGAACATCTGAGAGGGTTTGGGTGCTGGGTGCCTGGACCTGACACACGCATCTCTACAGAATCTAGGATTTCTCGTGCCTTCTAATGTCTGCACAAATACCTTCACAGATACTCAACCAAGCATATACCAATGCAATGTCATACTTCAGAGTCTGAGGTAAGTTGAATGTTCTGAGGCTTAGTTTTTTTAAGGAGCTACAGTATGGAATTATCAAAACACTAAGCAGTATAGATGCTGCTATGGCAACAGACCACTTGGACAGAAACAAAGCAGTTGGGAATTATGTCCTCTTAATGCTGATAGTTGTGTAACTAAAGTAAGAGCAGCCACAGTAGGTGGCAAGATGGTGCTGTATGGGGAAGGACCTAGCATACAAGTGAGAAGAAAACTGGAAGTCCTGCTGGCCCACTCAAGAATATTGCAACAGAGAAAAAAACAGCAGCTAGAGGGGAGTAGAGCTTCAAATTTATCAGAAACCTACAAAAAAAGAAAGGAAGATGGCATTTCACCATCATCTTCAAAATCTATCAATATCCAACAACTCCACTCCATCAAACCTCATAAATCTGACTTGCTGTTTTACAGAATGCTACGAACATGTCCTGTGGCATTAGAGTTGTTTTGCCAAATACCATTTACAGGAGGGTGGGGTGGCTTTTTGAAACTATCATCATTAGGTTACGACACATGAGCCGGGTGGGAGATGTCTGACATCAGGTACTGTGAAAGGAAAACTTAATTTGCATTCACAGCAATATAGTACTACTTTTAATGAACCAAGTAATTAGCAACTCTATAAAAAGAAGGGTATCCCTGAGTGTTCAACATCAAAAGCACCATTCATTTGCAATTTAAAGGGCAGAATTGCCAAGATCCTGTGCACTTTCTTCTCCCATTTGGAGTCGGTAGAAATGAATGGTATGTAACACCTTTCAGAGTCAGATACAAAGGAAAAACCATTCATTTGACTTACATTAGCACTTCACTTGGAAAATACTTAAAACTTCATGAATGACAGAAGGAAAACCAATACTGAATTTATTGCAGAACTCCTCATTTTCAGGAAAGGTGATTTGGGAGCATAAAGTGAAGTGCTACAAAAAAAGCTCCTTCACATTTCCAACACACTACTGTAAATTGCAAGTTCTTGTGGAAATCAAGGGAAATCTTGAAAGCTCTTCAGAAAGTATGAAGATTCTCCACTAAAGCTCCTGTGGGTCAAACACAAGTTACATACCTTAGTACTGACACAGGTCCATTATTAATTCCATCCCTAATACCCCGTATGCTCACTTCTCTCAACTTCTGCTTTGCCCTTTTCACTCTTCTTCATGTAGACACTGCTCACTTTGCTAAAAGAGTCCAGAATGACCATTTTCAGCACAGTATCCATACAGAAAGAGAGTGAGAGGCATATATTTGTAATTTTTTTTTAATAATCTAAACATTTACACCAGCAAGTCAGGGCCCTCTCCTTCTGTTCTGAGTACATATTTTATATCTGATCTACTTTAACTATGGTTAAAACCAGACTGTGAAGTCTTACATGGCCTTATGTGTTTTGGGAGGTGCCTGGCACACCTTTCTGCGCTATAAAAGGCAACAAAACCACAGGAGTGTGTTGTGTATCAACTCGCATCCTAATGTTGCAGAATACCACCAGGAATACTTCTTCAGTGACCTTAGCAAGTAGATACAGTCAGAGGAAAATCTCAAAGACTGTTAAAACAACAACTCAATCTCTGTACAAGCTCAGGAGAGAGCAAAAAGAAGGATCCAGGATGGTGCAGGTCAGCAGGTTCTCCATTATACCTCTCCAAACCACAGGGAGGAACTAATCAGACAGCAAGAGTTTTATTTTAGAAGATTTTTTTCTGACAGTCGGGCTATGTAATGTATTCCAAAAGGAAAGGGTCCAGCTTTTCAAAGAGTGAAACTGCCAGAAAGGGAACCCAATAACACTCAACTCTGAAGGGATGTGTCCTGTTTCCATTGTTGGTATTCCACTCCTTCCTCCGAAGACCTCAGAAACGGCAGAACAACTTGTGATGCCTGCAGCCTGCCACTGAACTGCTAGGTTTGGATTCATGCCTTAGAGGCTCAGGACTGGCATAATTGAATCTTCACATTTATATTTAGCTGTACATCGAAATTCAGTTGCAAACCTGGAATGTGAAATGACCTATGCAGAGTCTACAGACCTCCCATTCCTTACAGTCTTCACCTTCACACCAGTGGCTATTGTTTGCATGGTGAACAGCAACAATAAAATAAACCCCTCACAGAACAAGCCAGCAACATCAAGGATTTCTGCTACTGACAGAATATTTGTGCTCTTTCCTTCATCCCAGTTTTGAAGCCAATCTAACTTGTTGGTATCACGCACTTCAGGTTGCCTGGCAGAACTAATGGAAAAAACCCCACAGCTTATCTCCCATTGTGCAAACCTCAGTGATTCCCTTCTGCTTCTCACAAGAACATCTGGAAAGCAACACCATCCAAGAGGACTACTCGGGGGTAGGAGGGCATGAGAAGAGAAAATCCTTCTGAATATTTGTGCTATATTTAAACTCCAGACCAAAAGCTTACACTCGGAATGAATGTCTCTCTGGTGTAGGAATGCAGAATTCCAGGCCCTGAACAAGGATGTGCTAAGCTTTTCACAACACGCCCCCAAGCAATGGCATTACCATAAGCTTGTAAAAATGGGACCTGCAGTGCCTCTATCTTCCATTGGAGTTGTTGCAGGGACAGAAAACAGGAAGAAAAAGGAAATTTCAACAGTGCACGGGGGAAAAAAGATCTCAGTTTTCACCATAGAAAGTTCATCCATTTTGCCAAAATGCCTACTACAAAGAAGGTGCAAGCTGAGCAGCGAGGGTTGAAGTAAAATCAGAGCAGTTCAGACAAAATCCCAGGAGACGGTGTCTCAGTTTGGAATTCAAAATTCACACAACATTGGATCAATATCAGAATCAATTGTCAGTGAAGGCAATGAAAGCTGCAGATACTTAACTAAGTTTGGGGACAGAACACCCATGACATGCCATTATATTCATTTCACTGTTTAGGTTCCTAAATCTAGGCTGAGACCTTCTGAGAAACAAACTGGCTTAATTTTCTTAGTACCATCTGACCTCCAGATGTTATTTGTGCAAGATGCTGCCTCCCTCCCCCATCCAAGCAGGAGCAAAGGTGTTGTTCATGCTCTGCACAAAGCGGCACGTAGGCAAGGTCAAGAGAGATACTGGAGGAGAGCAGAGAAAGGTGGCTTTGCAGAGAAGTGTACTCCCAGGGTAAGTAGTTCACGTAGTCAGAATCCTTGTGGGGACTAGTCACCACACCTAAATTAATTTGTATCAAAATGAAGTTATTAGCAAAAGAGCAAAGAGCTTCTCAGTCTGAACCGCCCGTACTACACATAGCACTGGAGACTGAGAGCAACCTGTTCACATGAAAGATAAGGGAAGCTAATGCAGCTTATTACATGAACTGAATAAGTGGGACTCTCAGGATTAGTGACCTTGTAGGGGTCAACCAGTAAACTTACCACTGGAGTTAAATTGCCTTTTTATTATGTACGTATGGGAGACAGCAACTCAAGTAATTGCCAATTCAAGATAAAGACATGCCTGTGGCACCTACATGGTACCCCAACTAACTGGAGTACCCAGAGATGTACCACTGGGAACACTGAGGTGTGGGCTGACGTTCTCTACTGAGGAGGACAGATCCTTTTACAGAGTTCCCCACTGCCACAGTCATAGTGCTGTTGCCATTTTCACATCTAATTAGGCCACACTGCTGTTGGATGCAGCACAGACCCACTTTTCTTCATATCAAGATGATTATCCTTACAGTAACACAAAAAGTGTTAACCAATGACAGCTACCATACATGCACCAGAACTCACCCTGGGGAAAGTCAAAACAGCAGATTCTCCTGTATTTTTCCAGTGTCTTAAGCAGTGGCCAATCTTTAGCTCTGAGGTCAGAGGGCTTAATGTGCAAGTTCATCAGTAAAGGCAATGTTTCTAAAATGTACAACAGATAAAGGGGGAATTCCAAGATAAGCTTATACAGTTTAAACCACCACACTTTCTTATTTCTTTACTACTTGCAAAGAAAGTTTACAAGTTACGGTTACATCTTACACTCGTGTATGCTAATTATAGCCCATTATTAATTTAAAAATTCATTCTGTTTGTGATTTACAGGATTCTACTCTTACCCAAACCTGGAAACATTTGACTACCCTTCAAAATCAAAAGCCTGGTTGCCATAATGTGCCTACCGGTGTCCACAGAGTCACTCACACACCTCCCTCTGTTGGACTTAAGCTTGTCTGATTTTACTCAAAATTGAAAAGGGAGACTCAATTTCGCAAGGTGTTTTGGTCAAGGGGAAAAGATTTTACTGGACGTAACAGTGCTCTATTTTGGGGCTTAAGAGCAACGTTCAGGAATTTGTTTTCAAATGTGCTGTACAAGTTTGCCCAGCTTGAAACATGAACTATCATGAAAGACACATCCTGCTGGCTTAGCTGACTTCTACAGCTGGCTGAATGAGGCCTTTCAGTGCTTGTAAAACTGCACTTTTCCAGCACATAAAAAAGCTGGCTACAAAGTTGCCTCTCTCCAGTCACTAGGAACACACAATATTTTTCGTCTTACATCTAGTTGCACTGGCACGGAAATGCTCACCAAAGTCAGTTACTCTGTACAGAGCTTGTACAACTGTATCTAACTTCTAATAGAGGGGTTTTTGGTGAACCATGTCTTTCAGAGTATTCCTAAGTGGTGCAGCATGGCTTTCTGCTGTATTTGTTTTCACATGAAGTCTTTTCTGGGCCATAAGCTAAACTATTAGCAGTGTAAGTTTTCCTGAGGTAGCAGGGAGAGTTCTAATTAAAACCCGTCTTTCTACTCATTACTCCATTAGCATACATGCTATACCACTGTAAAATATAGTAATGATAAAAGACAAAACCTTCCATTTGTTTTCAGTATATAACCATGAGAGAGAAACCACTATTGCTATTCACAATTATTACTACCATGACAGGATGTGATGAATTAAATTGGTTGTATTTTCTTCATTCTTAAAAAGTCACCATTGACCAACTTATCACAGAGATAACTAAACTGCTGTATTTATTTCCATATTTCGTAATATAAGTAGTGGAACATATTGTGTCATTCACCAGCTGGATTTCATGCAGCTTAAAAGTTTAAAGAAAATAACTCACCTATACACAGAAGGTTACTTTGCATTAAGATTGGCCTGAGTTTAAAACACATTACTTATGAGTAATGAGTCAAACATGCAGACTTCCTAAAATGTCGCCAGATTAATAGAAGCCACAAAAAAAGTAAAGCAAGATAGATACCTTTTATTTTATTAAAATTTTCCTGTAAAGTTAGCTTCTCCAGATACAGAGAGGTTTATGAATGAGAGAGGTTAACATGCCCTTGAAATCCTCCTTGACTACAACTTTAAAAACGGTGTACCAGAGCAGAGGCATCCCATTCTGCTTTAGGGATGTTTTTTAACTCAGACCTTTGCACAGATAGCCTAACACATTTACATCTCAGACAGTGGAAGAAAAGTATGTGTTAAGCATAAAATGCTTCTGTGGCAAAGTCACAGTCTTCTCTCCACCTCCCCCAGCAACACAGACCAGGTTAAACAACACAAAAATATGTCAGCCACTTAGTGTCAAGAAAATTGGAAACTACCTGAATCAGCAAGAAATTTGGAACAGCTGCACCAAATGCTTCCCCTCACCCTTAGATTTAAGTGCCATTATTACCTTATGCAATTTTTTTCTTCTCTTAACAAGCTGCACGGGCCTTATGAGACTGCCATGATACCAAAAAATTCACAGGAAGGTGTGATTTGACAGTGTGCTGATATGCACATGGTACTGTGAGTAGCAGACAGCAGCTACCAAATAATTTTACGCTGAAAAAAAAAATAAAATTTGGCCACCAGGAAAGGTCTCTAAAACCAACAGTCAGAATCAGATTTCTGAGGGTCAATTCCCATCCGCTTCCAGCCAATATGGCCAATAGTAACATATATTATTCTGCAAACTGTAAATTCACCTCCTTTCAGAGTATTCTGATTTTCTGTAAGAGTGCTAGATCTTGACTTATTTTGCTCCTGGAGTTTGTCTTCTCTGAAATGTTCAAGGTCTGACAAAGAAGGGCTGGTAGAAAGGACCAACATATATGGAAGAATGGACATGAGAAAAAATACCACCAGTGGCTTCAGCTGCCAATATTGTTCAGCTGCCAAGCTTTTAGCTTAGTACTTTCCTTTATTTCTCCGCTGCATGGTGAGCAGATGGATTCACACTTCAGTATCTGGTTGTATCACAAATCAGTGAATCTCAGCTTGGCTGAAGTCTTGGAAGCAAGAAACCAATTAATTATTTTAAGCTCGCAGAAGCCAGGCAATCCAGAGGAGTTCTACCAAGCAAAGACAGAAGAGAATTTATGGATGTAATTGTGAACTTTAGTGATGACACTGCTTGGAAAACAACTGGTTCCTTTCAGAATGATAGGAACGGGCTTCTAAGAAGTATAAGGAAAAATTGTGATGGATGGATGGAATAACATTCAATTCCAGCTTCTTTCCACAGGTGTCTCAAATTCTCATTTTCACCTCTGATTTTGCTGTTAAGTAATCCCTGTGCAACACTTAGGATAGGTCCAGCTGCTTGGACTCAGCTGCATGCCAGCACTTTCTTTCCTTCATTGCAGTTTAGTGCTTCATACTGTGCTGTTTCCTCTGTTACCACAACCCAAACATCACTTCAAGCTTTGTCTCCTAAACGACCTCCTGTTTTCTACAGCGAGCCTTTTTTATCTCTTCTCTTTATTCAGTCTTGCAGTCTTTTCTGAAACATCTGCAAATTAACCAACTATATTCTTCAGTGATGTGCACCAACACCAGCCACAACATTCCAATGGCATTTCTGTAGGGCCAAATGCAGATGTAACAGAGCCTGGCAAGACCTGCCTGGCGTTTTCCTGGAGCACCTTAGGTGTCATGATAGAAGACTCACACTTGCAGCTTCTGCTCACCTGACGACCAACCATGATTCTGCATCATGTCACATTGGCTTTTTATTTTCTACAGACTGTAATGGTGAGGGTAACTCTGCACAGAAGCAACACAGAAGTAAAAAACCTCCAGGGAGCCTGCCAGCAGGTGGGTTTTTCCAAGTACTTGTCTGAAGTTTACTAATACTAGGATTGACTAAGTAAACAGATTCTGAAGTTGGGCAATGAACTGTCATCTCTTTCTCTCCTCCCACTACACAGGTACACATCTTGTCTCATACTGCACCCATTTAAAAAGACATTTACCAGCCTCCCTGCCTAAGCACTAAACAGGAGACACCCACGGAACGAGACAGCAGGTTCCCGCGAAACGCTGGGCCCACCAATCCACAGCACGGCTGACAGACTGATAGCCACAGCTACAGATAAAACTGGTTTGATTATTTACAGATTCTCAAAGCCAGGCCCGATAAGAGTCCGTAATGATTAACAGCCAGCTGCTGAACAAAATCACAGCAGTCCAGAGTTCGTGAGGACCGAAAACCAGCGTGTCTTCAGCGGGAGCGCAGAGCAGCAAGAGCAGCTGCCACATGCCCGGCGTCCAGCGACTTGTGCAGAGGCCCAAACTCCCCAGTGGAGCTGGATAATTACAGTTCACTTCTACCAACTGTGCTTTTGCAGTCTTTGCCTCAAACCCTGCCAAGGAAATGAATTTACTAACATCAGGGCCCAAAAAATACCCTTTTCTATCTTTTCCATCATTTAATTTCATTTTGTTGTCTATTAGCTTCCCTTTCATCAAAGTCAAGAAATGCAGAAGGGTTTTGCAAAGAAAAGACAAGCACACTAAACAATAATTTCTCTATGTAACCCCGGCATCAGTAATCAAAAAGCCCCCTGAACTCCCTTCTATACAGTTCAAACCTTTTCTGTGGGCAGAGCTCTTCCTGAGATTGTTTCTGCACCTCCCCAACAGGTGACTTAACTAATACCCAGGGAAGATGGGTGCTGTCAAGTAAAATTCACACACAGATGGCCCTTAGCACTACCAAGTCTCACCTGGAGGAGCTTAATGGTACTGCTTCTCATGGGGAAGACATCAAAGGAGAGATTTCACCTTTTGCAGGTGCAAATTTCATACCTGTCATCAAAACGACTATTTTGAAAACCTACTCTTACAAGCTACAAAGCTTTCGAAAATTTATGCAGCTTACAAAGAGACAAGAGATAAAAAATTCTGTGCACCAACAGAACGAAAAGGCAGCTTCATGGCAGTCACTGCTTATAGGCCCTAACAGGTAAAATTCATGTAAAAAGTAAGAATATTAATATTACAGAGGTTTGGTTATGTATATTAACAACATACATCATGGGTTTGCTGCAACACTATTTTAAAATGTTTAAGGCCCCACTGCCAAACTGCTTCTCTGCCTAGCAGTTCAGTCCAAGAAGAAAGCCTAAAACCATCTTTGCTTACTATTTGCAGAAATAAAAATATTTTTCCTGTAAACTATTTGTAATACTGATTTTGCCTGTAGACAAATGCATTTAACTCTGTATCATAAAATACTATAACTCAGTATATCTAATCATTGTGTTGGTTTGCTCTACAAACTGTTCTCCTGACAAGATGAGCATCCAGTTTACATGGTGATGGTGCAGCTCCTGAAGAATACTAGAACGGATGCCCTCTTTATATGGAGAAGTTAATGGGAAGAGGTACTGAATAATAAACTACATTGGAATAGCTCCACTCTCCCTGCAGACACACTGATCCGAAATAAAAGTCACTTTATTCTGAATAATTATTTCCCTCACAAAGCTCAGCGGTAAATCTGGCCTTGAAAGAACTGACCCTTTTCAACTCATAACACAAAGAACCACAGAATATGAACTCCATGCAAATAACTTGCTCAAAGAAAGACCAAAAAGTTGCTTGCCATGATAGACGCACAAGAGGAAGAAAAAATAGCGGGTTTTTTTACCAAAAAGTTAACCCAAACTGTAATTTCTCTTTTTACAACTACTAAGCAACTCAAATCTTTCAAGACTGATTTTGATGCGGTGTGCTTCTGAACAGGAGCTCTAAGTAGCCCCTTCCTGCTCCTTGCTGGAACACAAGTGTGGGGGACTGGGAGACAGGCCCCTGTTTGCTTCTCCTAGAACAGGTACTTGGAGAACAGCTAAGGTTTAGAACTAAGCAAGTACTGGAAAAAAGCTAAGTAGCAGTTTACTGGCAACAAATTGCTCAAATCCTTGAAAAAAAAAATTAGTAAATTGTGACTGTCTAAGCAGAGTTCATTCCTTAGGAGTCCTGCAAGGTTGCTCAGCAACACACCACAATTACTGTGGGTCAAGTCCTCAGGACATAATCTAGCCTATTGACTTTAATTCAACTACCTCTGGCATAAGGTACTGCCAACTGTGAGCAAGAAGAAAACAGAAGTAATGCAGACTGGAGAGCTCTCAGAAAAAGCTGAGAGGAAATTTCACACAGTTTTCAAATGTTTTATCCAAATTGTTCTGATCTGCTCAATTAAAAATCTGTTCTGTGGTCATTCTTTGAAAAAAATAATTCAGAAATAAATTTTAATTTCAGTTTAATAAGAAATCAAGAACCAAAGACCACAATGAAGTGAGACATTTTTGAGTTCTAATGATTTTCCAGTACTTAGATTCCTACTACAGATACTCTCTCAAAAAAAAACCAACAAATAATCTCTGTGAAGGATTTTTAATAAAAATGCTTTCCAGTCTATCAAACATAGTTGTTCATGACAAGCTTGACCAGAAAGTCACTCTTCTCTCTCATGCATATCTCGACCCTTCCAAGACCCATTCAGATAATTTATTATTGGGAAACTTCACTCTAAGTCACAGTTTGAATATGTCACACAAGACTCTCCAGCCTTTCAGAAGGACAGAAATGCTTTCAAATGTGTATTTTATTTGTTTTTATTTTTATTTTTTTTTTTAAAGGGAAGGACAGGTATAAATAGATGAGACTTTAGGATGGCATAGAGTTCCACCAAGGATTTGGCTTTCATATGTACACCACACAGAGCACCTTTCTGACTCAGGCTGCAGTGTCCACTGTGCAAGCACCAGCGGTCAACAATCAACAATCCTTCTGCATGAGCATTCTGGGCAGAGAATACCAGCTTTGCTATAAAAAAGGGAGATCATACAGGTTGCAGGAAAAGAGATTTCTTCAGAAAACATTTTCTCTGCAGTATGACTCTTAAGCTCAGGCTTCTAAGGCATATTACTCCACCCACTGAAATCCAAATATTGTTGGGTTATGGGGTGAGAGGTGTTCTCCCTCAGAGGCATACTTAAGAGTCAGTTTTAAACCTATAATTTTTATTACAAATTCACTTTCAATAAGCAAATTTTGCTAAAATACCTTTCTTTGGGATGAAATCTGAGTTTGAAACTCTCTAAACTATTGACAAGAACAATGACCACAGGGAAGACAAACCCACCACCTAACTGCATTAAACTGAGTGTGCAGTTGTGGATTTAGGGGTTTTGACAGATACAGGTTTAAAACTGAGGGCCTGAAAGCTTTAGTAATCCTAGACCCTGTTTTTTACACAGGCATATGTAACAAAGATGCTCAACACAAGTCCCCTGGACCTGGTAGTCCACTGGTACTGCACCTCAGCCTGCTTATCAACAGCAGCACGCTGCCATATGGCTGCTCCCTACCAAACCTCAGTTAATTACCAAATGACATTCAGTTCCCTTAATGGAGATGTTTCTGGAAGAAACCAGCAGAAGCTGTAGAGAAACCTTTTGAATATATACTCATAGCAGGATGCACAGAGACACAACTGTAGATGCACACATGTACCATCGACACATTCACACGCCTATTTCAGCCTTGGCCCGCAGGGAAGAACCACAAACACGTAAAATGTGAGCTCTGAAGCACCAATCAAGTGAAGAAAGCATTATTTTGTTTGTGTCATTACTAACACAGATATCTAAATATCTGCACTAGTTTCTCTGAGGGGCTAGCTTGCGGCTTGAAGCACATTCCTTTCAAAATGTAGCCATGGTCTTCCTGTGAAGGCTAATGATAATTTTTATCTCTTCTGAGCCTTGCAGTAATAAATGTTGACAGCCCCAGATGCCAGGTCCTTGGTGAGAGCATCTGTTTGTTTATTCAGGATTAAGTTAAACTACTTAGCCGCCATTACAGCAAATCCACCTCTCCTACAGACCATCTTAAGAGTACTGAAGAAAATCATGAAAAACCACATAGTGTTTTGAGATCAATCGCCTTCAGGAGGCTGAGAAATCTGTGACAACTTACTCTTGGCCTGGAGGGGTGAGGAATAAACTGCACCAAACATCAAGTGCTGCTTGAGCAACACAGAATCCCCACAAAAAGAAAGGAAAAAGGCACTGTGAGCTGCTCTTTGTCTTGATTTCATCACATCACACCTTGATACTGCAGCAGACTTTCAATGAGGGATTGTAAAGCTTGATCCTGCAGCCTTTGTCCAACAAGAAATGGGTTTAGATACCGAAATAATTATGCTCAGTTACACAAAAAAAAAGAAAGACTGGATGCCTTTTTCTCCCTGAGGCAATTCACAGCAGGCCTTTACCATCTTTCAATATTTGAAATGTAAAGACTTTTATATTTAATTTCCTTTTTGTTAAAGGTGTGAAGGAATGTTCTGCTCTTACTGCAGAACGCAATTTGAGACTTCAAATTACCAGACCTGCAACACAGAGGCCATTGCTTCACACTGGCAAAATATTCTCCTGTATCACACAAAGATCTAAAGCCACCAGGGCATCAACATGTAGTAAGACTACAGGACACATTAGCCAGTCAAACAGCAAAGAATATACCTGAAAAAGAGATATTCAAGGTATGCTGCACTGCAATCTATTTAATTTATTCTTTTATATCTCTGCCATTTTATATCTGAAAACTGCAGAGTCAGCTTCCAATTAAGGGAGTTGTAAGATGAGCCTTTAATTACTAAATGATGGTGCAAAAGCATGAGACAGCTCCCGCTCACCAGTTGTTTCTGCAGCACAAGCAGAAATAGTCTCAGGCTACACCTCAGGCTATCAGGAGGATAGACAAGAGTATTTATCTGCATGCTACTTGGTTGGAGTAATTTTAGTTGTACAAGCAGGATTTCGGAGGCTTTTATTCTCACCAATAGGCAATGGATGTTCTATAGATACAGCAGCATGGGTTGCAGAATTAAGAGAATTTGTGTTTGGTAAGACTACAGCCTAGGAGCTGGTTGAGCTACCCGAGGACCCTTGGCCACAGGGGTGCCTCTCTGGATTTCTGTCCTTGCTCTTCCGTGCCTTGTGCCACCAGTGCTTCTCCACCCTGAGGTGGAGCTGATGTGGGAGAGGTGGCCAGCTGCCTCACAGCAGCCTGTTGTAACCCCAAACCCCCAGCTAGAAGTGGGTGGCAAGACTGCTGGAGGCTGCATCTCTGTGGTGGGGAACTCATCCTCAGCTCTCCCCAACAAAGGAGAAAAGCCGCTACACAGATGCCTCGCAACTTCTAAAAACCTCCCGGGCTGCACAGAGGCTGAGCAGATTTTGGGCGTCCTGAGGCAGAAGCCACAAGAGCCCCGTGTGAGTGGTCCCCAGAGGGCGGGCTCTGCAGTGGGAAGAGCCGTCGGCAGCGGGGCGAGGACAGGCTGCCAGGAGACGCGCCGAGGTCAGGGCGGCGAACAAGCCGCCTCCTCCCGCAAGCTGCTGCGCAGCGCTTCCCTGAAACTCCGCCCAGCCAAAAACATGACATTCAGTGGCATAAATTGACAATGCGACATTCAGTAACATAAATTGACAAGCTCTCAACAGGAACAAAAGTATTTTTTTCCACTTTGTTTTTTTATATAAACAGTATTTGTTTTTTAACGTGCAGAAGACTGACAGCACACGAAGCATGAAACAGATAGTGATCGCCACAAACCAGGATGGCTCTTATCAGATTGGCAATGTAAGAGGCCATTGTCTGAGCTAAAATTACCTCTCGGGTCTCCTGATATACTCCACAGAAGGACATCGTGTCCCACTGCAAAGACACACTGCCTACACAGACATCCACTACAGGGGCCAGGAGACAAACGTCTGGGAGAAGTGGAGACTGGATCACTCAGCAGGTTTTCAGAGCCAGGTTGGCTCATTCTCGAGGATGGATTTGCACTTCAAACAAGCAGGAAACATTCAGGAGAAAGAAAAAAATACCAAATACTTCTGGATTTGACTATGCTCATGGAGCACAGGCTGTTGACACCCGCTGATGTTCAAACAAGTCAACATTTTATCAACACCAAGTATGCCCTTGAAACTTTGAAGTACCAGCAAGCCCTTATTCCAACAGGCAAACAAGCACCATGAGGATGCCACCCACTACTCAATTTTTCTGCTTAATTAAAAACCTGGAGGATGGGGAAGCTGGTTAGTGCTTCCTGCATACAGAGAACAATCACTTCTACAGTCATCTTTTTCTGCAGCACCATTCATGACTTTTCTGTAGGTTCTAGGAAACTGTTTCTTTTCTATGAAAGAAAATATGTCTCACATACACGTTTCTGAATGTCACATGTCTTCCTCGATGCTTTCATTGTCAGAATAACTTCACACACACTCATCAACAGGAGTCTGGAGTACCCAAGTTACGTTGTAATACACAAAGTCTACAATTTCAGGAGAAAAACAAAAGCTTAAACAACTTTCTTTTAGTGAGCTTGAACCTTCTAACTCCTGAACTATACCCTAAAAAAGAACTGGTGCTTATCCCACACACTGATGTCTGGGCCCTGGAAAATATACCAAGCAAAACCCTTCCAAACACGGTCTGCTATGCAGTATTGTCAAACTGCAGTATCCCACCCGTGTCCAGGCTAAGAGCCAGCAGTGGGCAGGGCAGAGCTGGGATCACTGACAGGAGGGGAAAACAACAGAATAAACTGAAGAAACTTGAAAACCTGAGCTTGCTGGTAAAAGGATGCAGCTACTGCAGGGATGTGAGGATGGGGGCGAGGGACTGCTGCCTGTGGAAATGGCAGCTATGGCTCATGCATCCGAATAATTACAAACATTAATAAGAGAAGGATTCCACACACAGGTAAAATTTACTACCTAAATTTTATCCACAATGAAGTTATTATTCCTTATGTAGGGATCTTATACATGGATTATGCCCTGTAGGGAGGCATAGGGCACACAGCATTATATAGAGTCTTCACTCACAGCAACTTAAAGGGTAAGCACACCAACATCTTTGCTGGTGACAGGGACAGTGGGATTGAGTGCACCCTCAGAAAGTCTGCGGGCGACACCAAGCTGACCAGTGCCATCAACACACTGTAGGCAAGGGATGCCATCCAGAGGGACCTTGACAAGCTTGAGAGGTGGGCCTAAGCCAACCTCATGAAGCTCAACAAGGCCTAGTGCAAGGTCCTGTACCTGCGTCAGGGCAATCCCAAGCACAAATACAAGCCCACAAATCAGTGGGCTGGAACACGTCTCCTATGAGGACAGGCTGTGAGAGTTGGGCTTTTTCAGTCCAAAGAAGAGAAAGTTCCAGGGAGACATTATTGTGGCCTTCCAGTATCTAACAGGGCCTACAAGAAACCTGGGGAGGCAATTTTTACAAGGGCTTGTAGTGATATGATGAGGGCTAATGGATCCAAACTGGAAAAGGGTAGATATAGATTAGATGTAAGGAAAAGTTTTTCACTATGAGGGTGGTGAGGCATTGGAACAGGTTGCCCAGGGAAGCTGCGGATGCTCCATCACTGCCGGTGTTCAATTCCAGGTTGGATGGGGCTTTGAATAACCTTGTCTAGTTGGAGGTTTCCCTGCCCATGGCAGGGGGATTGGCACTAGATCATCTTTAAGGTCCCTTCCAACCCAAACCATTCTATGATATGTAGCCAAAACAGTCATTATTCCTATAGCCTGAACAGTGGGGAAGACAAAGTTTGCAATGAGGTGGCCGCCCATTGCACCTCTTGTTCATTACTTGATTTGGGTCATGTCACACCAGTATTTAAATATACAGTATTGTGGCACCCATTACATTTTTTATAACACAGAATCCATGGAGTTTTGGCACTAGAAAACTGAACAAAAAATATTAATAAGTACTTTACTGAAGATACGAGTGCCTTGTCATGTAGGAAGTAACTTGTTTAATGAGCATAATCAGAGTTTTTTTCTAAAATAACAGCTTTGATTAACAGCAAACAGTAATGCTCACAGAAGTCACTGATTTCTTCTAATTTGCTTTATTTAAGATTCACTCAGCATTGATTTTTCCACACATGAAATGCATATTTTTTACTCATGAAGGTCTAATTCTGCTACCAATGATCTCTGGATTTACTGCAGCACATCTTCAGTAATTACGTCTCTTAAACTTCTCTTTGTTCTGCTAGGGATGGAAAGTCAGTGAATGAGTTTTCATTTAAAGGGCGTGGGGGAGGTGAGTAGTAGAGGAGAAAGACAATTTTTTTCTGAAGCTTAGGGGGAGGATTAAACAGAAATGGCTCAGGAGAAAGTCAGACTCTGACTCAGAGTAATTGAAAGGAGCCTCAGTGGGGCTCCTGGCACTGAAAGCACTGGGTGACAAGAGACAACATCTGCAATCCCTCCTACTCCCACCATGCATGAAAGAAGGTAAATGATAACAGCTCCTCTGTCAGTGCTTGAGAGACCCAGCAGTGAGAAACACCTGGAAGAAGTCAGCAGTGAGGCTGCAGAGGGCACACCAATGAGCTGCCAGACTCACAGCCCAGTCCCTCCAGGAGCTATGGACAAGCCTTGGCAGGGGCACCATGCAGAAGAGGAGGCTGTATGCTTAGGCTTTGTACTGAGTTTTGATCATGAAACCCTTCTGATGACCTATTGAGTGCAGCAAACATTAGCTGTCTGTTTTGGCGATGACTCATGGTCTCACAGCATCAAGGAGCAGCACTCCCCAGTGCCCCCCATGGACTGGGGAACCAGGAGAAGTTGAGGGTCCTCATGGGGCGCCAGGACTCAGCCAGGACTCGTCCCACCACTCCAGCCAGAAGCAGGGCAACCAGCAGCACTGGAGCAACCCCAGCCAGGCCTGGGCCAGGATGTGGGCTCAGTTCAGGGGGCCCATGGCCAGGCCAGGCTGTGGGGAGACCAGCCCTGCAGGGCTACCACTGAGGCAGGGCTTGATGGCCTGGGGGAGCTAACATGGGGTCCTGGGCCATGGGCAGGGACAGCCAGACCTGGCAATGCCCTTGGGGCCCTGGCAACAACAGGGAGAAACCAAGAACTCCTGGCCTGTTGGGCCAGCCAAGGCTACGAGACAGAGAGGGCACGTTTTTTTTTCAAGATGCCTGCAGCACCAAGAACATGGACAAGGCTTGAGATGCCACCTGAGCTGCCCCTGTAGCCCACAGCAAACCAAGCCAAATATCCCTTTGATTTGCACTGAAAGAACATTAAAGTCATTTGTGTTTATTTCAGAGCTAATGGCCAGCTTGTTTCCCAGGCCCTGACCCAGCAAAGCCTGCCCTTAACATCAGAAGCCTCTGCATTTTACAGAGCAACCAACGTGGCCACATTTACGCACGTGCATTAGCACATGCAGCTCAACAGCATTTAATAAAGTCTGTGGTATCAACACTATACTACCTACTTTTTAAATATATAATAAAATAGGGCTTGCATATGTAAGAATACACTAGCTGAAATATGCCTCCTTCCTGTCAAAGGTAACAATTTTTAATGACCAATTTCAGATAACGCATTTAAAGGATGAGGTCTGCAGCATAAACAGAACATAACCGTGGACAGCTCAATTTTTAACTGTTCAACATCTTTTTTCAGTTAACAGCAAGTTGAAGGACAAACTTTCTTGACTGTTAATGATGAGAAAAACTAACAACCGCTGTCCTCCCTCCAGACGTCCACTCCCCCAGCTGGACGTGAACCAAGCGGAAATTCCAGATCAGGAGACAATTATTTATGTATCTGCCTTCTTCCAAACCTCCCCCCACCCCAACCTCAAATTTGCTTCTGACTTAATCGGGAATTAATCCTGCCTGGAACACTTTAAACAGGGCTGTATCTTTACAGTAAGGTCAACATCACCCAGCCTGCTTCACACAGGCTTGTGAGATTTTTGTCTGTATTACTAGCATATTTAATTTTATTGTATGAGAGAAAATAATTCTCCAGTTTTGGGATGTGTGTTTTTTCAACCACACCACTGCACTTAAACCAGAAGTCGAATTCCTGCCTACTACAACCTGCTGTTGCAATTTTAATTAAAATTATTTCATGTTTAAAATGACATCGGAAGACCATTGAAAAAAACAAATTCACACGTACAAGAAAATGGCATTTTCACTTTAGGCTCTGGCTCAGTTATCCAAGAGAAAACGATCTCCCAAGCAGGCACTCACTATCACATTTTTTCCTCTTAAGTCTTTTTGTGGATTAACAACAACAAAACTCAGATAATCTACTGAATAGATCTTAGACTTTTTGGACTGAAATAAATGCTCTTTCTTGTAATGGATTAAGAGAGACTGGAAAAAAATTCTCTTAATTTGTTTCCCTTGTTAATGCAGAACAATTCTTCACTTCATGCAGAAAATGTTTCTCCAAGTGATCCAAGTTCAGACCAGAACAAAGTATCATCTTTTCACATGGCTCTTGAGAAAGGCTTCAGTACGTGCAGCAACATTTGAAACAAATTATACTTATCCAACAGTGGATATGATCCAACACAGGTTTTAAAAAATCTAATTGGGGCTATAATTTGAAAACACTTGATTTCGCCTGGTGGTTTTCAAAAGAGAAACATCTCTTAAGCCTGTAAACATCAGGTATTCAAACGCAATTAAGAGATCTATACATAACATCAGGACAATGTAAGTCACTTAACTGTTGCAGCTGAAACCCTGAGGAGCTATAACACACAAAGTGTAGACTACAAGAGAGGCCTCTTTTAAGTGTGCAGTATATCTTACTTGCATTGAGCAGAGCTCCCAGAGGACTCCTCAAGCAGAGAGAAGATGCAGCTTAGGCACACAGCCGTTAAGTGAATCTAAATAATCACGAGCTGTGCTCTGAGCAGAAGGTAACAGGTGAGCAGTGCCAGCCTACTCTGAATTAACCTTCTGCAAAGGATGGGCTACAGAGGATGAACAGCTGCCATGTGCTCAGCCCAGCAAAGCAATGTAAACACTTACAGGGCAAACGGATGTGGATGAATGATTGCCTGAGGTTGCACAATCAAGCTGGACAAGATGTGGCCCATCAATGAGAGAGCTTGCTCAAAGGACACCAAGGGTCAGACCTGGCAGCAGCTGTAAGAAGCTGGAGGACACGGGGCAGGAGCTAACAGAGACACAAACTTCTAAATACCACCCTGGACCTGAAAAGAAAGCTCTTAGAGACACCAGAGAGAGGGCAGGCTTTGCAGCTACCCAGTGAATCCAGTCACCTCAAGTAACAGATTATTTCTATGAAAAAAGGTGGCTGGTTTGGGCTTTTCTGTTGATTATCGGAGGCAAATGAGTATGTAGAATCATGTATCTGGGACAATCCAAGGTCTGTGACTATTGTAACTTCCCCATTTTTTAGGTGTCTTTCACCAGAGGGCAGGACCCGCAAGCAGATACTTTCACTTCTTTTACAGACCAGAGCTTTGCTCTAATGCATGCAGTGTCACTGCAGATTTCACCCTCCTCCATGATACCATCCAAGCTACTGGGCATGATCTCTGCCTCATTTACTGCCTGCAGCTAGTAAAGCTATTCAATCAGCTCTACTTGCTAGAAAAATTATCATGGTAATCCAAACAGCTTTGTCTTGGAGCACCACTGCCATCCTTTTTCCTTTAGTGGGCAACAACTCAGTCCTGCTTCCATCTGCCTCAACAGTGCTTCAGTGTTCAGCTGTCAGTTTATGTAGGCTAACACGTGATGGCCTTTCTAGTTTTTCAAGATGGGACCTAGGCAAAGAAGTATAAAGAATTTAAGGGAAATGGAACGAATTGGCAATATATATATCATCTGACAATTCACTTTCAATGAACTGAGTCAAGAGAGATTTAAAAATAGACAGAATAAGGGCCCTGCAGAGAGACTGCATTATGCATAAGAGTTTTGAATAGAATGGAAGAAAAGCTAATAAAGGGAGAGGAATAAATAGAACTCTGAGAACGAGACTAAAGAAAGCCTGAAAGGAAAAAGGGGGAAAAGGTTGGTAAACAGGTAACACAGCTTGCTTACTGTATGTTTATTTTTTGCCTAATCTCTGAAAATTACATGTTCTGTAGGACAAGACAGCTGATGCAGAAAGGCAGCAGATTCACAAAGGCAGCAGATGCAGAAAGGAGTTACTGATAACTTGTTCTTTTCATCTATACTGCTCGCGTTTGGTTCTCCTAAAAACAAACAAATGAAAAAATGCTCACACCAACACAAGCATTTAGAACAAGAGATGCCTTTTCTCTTTGTCAGGAATGAATTGTGAAGTCCTCAGAAAGCTGGCCTTTAAGCATTCCCTGACTGAGAGCAATTTGCTAGGTTTTGTCACCCTGTCCTGCAGTAAAAAAAGTCATATGCAAACAGGAACATAATGCTGAGTAATGAAAGCACTCAGGGTTGTTGTGAGCCATCCTTTCCTTTCCATGACAACCCATCTATGCCTTTGGATTTTATCTCTTATATTCTGTTTAGTTCTATATCATTTCCTGATACGCTACAGGCCACCTCTTCCTCTCTTCGTGACTCAGTACAACAAAAGCAACTGTTGAAAGCCTATTATCTAATTAGCTGGTTAGATCCTGCAAGGACTGTGGTGCTCATATAAACAGATCACACGCATTTTGGTCTCTCAGATCATTATTTCTTATCTAGCACACAAAACACAACACTGAATGTTCTTTAAACATGTCAGGTGTTTATGTGAGTTGTCAGAAAAGCCTTTTCTTTGTCACTGTCATCACTTAGGGTTGCTGTCAGCTGTAGGTATCTCCCAGTTCAAACCAGAGCTGCAGGGTTAGAGTGCCTCACCGGATCAGAGCCAGGATGCAGCCCTGTATCTCAGCAGCTCCTCCAGGTGCTGGTGGCCACTGATGACACTAGGATGAAATGTCCCCTTTCCACTGCTGGAGCTGACAAGGCACCTCCATTTCTACTGGTGGCCACTTGTTCCTATGTCTTTAGCTTAGGGTCTTGTTCTGAGCCTCAAGAGTCAAAACACACCTGGCTCACCACCAAATCACTCTGCATTACTGACTATTTTGAAAAGCATATCTGAATTTGGTCACTTCACATCTATCAGAAGACAGAATAAATATAAGGAAAACTGCACTCACCACATGGTGGAGGTGCCCCTACATGTATGGACAGAAAGCAGAGAAGCACTCCAGGTGGAAGAGTTGTCATTTGTAAAGACCTTCTTATAACCACCCCAGGCAGCACGAATAGAACACTCCCAATTCAAAACGTCGGGGTCATTACCAGATCAACCACCGCTCTCCTAACTCCAGCTTCCTCTGCCATGCTGACTGATATTCTTTGAATTACTGAACTAGATGAAGCTGACCAACAATGTGAGGAGAGAAACAAAGTCTATCATCTCTAAACTCTATGAAAGTGCCAGGTCCTGGATTTTTTTGAAAGCAAATCCAAAAATAGTTTGAAAAACTCTGAACGCATTCTATCAGCTTTTAAAATTCTAACCAGCAATTTATAGTCTCTCCAGGAAGAAGAACTAAGGAACAACAAAGGTTTGGTTTGGTTTTTTTTCAGAAAACAATACAATGTACTATTATTTTCTCCCTTCCATGTATTTAATTTACTCTTCAATGCAAAAGCATAAGCTAAAAACACTTAAAACGCATCTATTCAAACTCTGCATTTTTGACACTTTCAGAATGTATTTCTCATTAAAAAGAGGCCATTCTTAACTATTGTACTATATATCAGCTAACCTGTATTTCTGTACAGCCTTTATGTCCAGTCTGCCTGTTTGTAATAGGCTGGAGGAGAAGCACACAGTCGAAAGCATGATCCAGCATGGCAAATCCTATCAACAGTCAATCCATTTCAACGCCCTGGCTCTGATGTGACCCTGCAGAGGAGAGCAAAGTCTTTACTCACCTCCCAGCTAGTTATGATCTACTGAGCTTCCAGTCCAAGAGAATACAGATTTCTTCTCAGCCTCCTTAACAAAACTACTTTACACTCTGGTTTACTTTGGATTAAATTTTGATTTTTATTACAATTACCTTAGCATATATAGCTCTTGATATGGTATAAAATTGCCTAGCTCTTAAAAAAATCAGTAGAAGTATTTGATTTCCTATCTTCTCGTAGCAGCAAGTACTGTAATGGAAAAAAAAAATACAGTAATTTTCTCAGCTAAGCTTTTGATTATCTAAAGGATTTTTTTAAAGCCTAGAAGGGTGAAGATTTGAATAATGACATTAAATTTAAGCAGTGGCTATTGATAGCTTCAAAACTCCTTGCTTATATTGCACTGCTCTAACTGTCTCTCCAGCTTCAGAGGAGCAGAAACTCGTATGAAAGAAAAGGAAAGGTGGAGAATATAAGATATATTTGATAAAGAAATACTATTCACTTCTAGATTATTTTTTTTCTCCAGCTTTGAAAGTAGCTGTGGCCTTCAAATATTAGATCTAGGCCAAATTACAAGATAGGTAAATGCATTAGCAGAAATTCAGTGCAATAGATTTGATGCATATTGTACACTGGAAATACACAAGGCTCCTTTGTGAAGCAAACTAACAGTGGTGTGCTTAGACACTTAATTAGCCGAGAAACGTCAAGGTAAGACCGTTAAACTTTCATACTTGTCATCCTTGTTTCTGCTCTTGTGTTAAGTGCTACTGTTTACAGCCTAGATTCATCGGTAACATGACATCAAGCTTTGTGGCAAAGGCACTGCTACTGTCATACTACATACTCAGCACTTGGTTCTCCACGTGTCTTTAAACAGAATTTTCTGCCCAGGCATCTGCAAGTCAGCACACACATCTATTATTATATGGAACTGCCAATTCATTACCACATAACTGTATTTATCCCGTTATAGCAATATTTATCTGACAAAAATGTGAAAAATGTTTTTGTAAGTTCTATATGTAATCAGGCAGCCCAGGAAATACTGATGTGTTCAGTGTATTCAATTTCCTTTAAAAAATAAAGCTGGTACACTGGTAATTTGATCAATGAACTCTTAAACAGGCTTTTAAATATAAGCTTCAGTTAATTCAGTTTTCACAAGTAAATGGTGGGAGAAATTCTGTTATTAACACAATATGGAATTTTTTTAAGACCTGCTGGGAAGGAAATTGTTTTGAAAGTGGCACAAGGCATAAGAAAAAGTTCAGCCTCAGTCCTTCAGGCTAAGCTATCTTCTACGACCAACAGTTTTCAGGTGGGACACTCTGGTTTAACACTTTGTCTGACCTTCCCCTGTTTTCCCTTTCCTTCTTGGTGTCTTCCTTCCTTTTGCCACATCCAGTATCTTCAACTGCAGTGTGGCTGTACCTGAAAACTGTCAGGTACAATTTTCATGGTTAAATCATGGGTTTCTCTGGGCTTAAAGCCATGAATGGGATTGTACTGAAAGCACAGCATACTGTATTTTTAAGATAGAAGAAAGAAGGAACAAAATCAGTAAGAAATCAATTCATAAAGATTTTCTACTCTTAGTCTGTTCCTCAGCTAAGCTCTCCATCCACACAAGCAATGAGGATCTCAGCCTCTTCTCTCACCATACATCCACCTGCCCTTCATCCCACTGGGATGATCCCACTCACCCTGCCAGACTACTGACTACAGCAGAACAGGAGACCACAGCACAGGGATGAAGAAGTGCTCTCTATCCAAAACAACAGCATCACAACCACTGTTTGACCCTGTAACAGTGCACGCATAACCGTGCTCCAAACCATGCTGCTCAGTGCCTGTGCTTCCCTCCTTTTCCTCTGGAAAAGCAGCCAGCAGCTTCCAGGGTAGGCAGCTAGAGATGATTTTCTGTGTCAGGCCACTGCCTCCCAAAGTTCTTCTGGCTTAACCCCACACTTCTCCCCTTTCAGCTATTGCTGCTCTCCAGGCAGATCAATAACAACCTCCATGCCCAGCAGAAGGCCAGTTAGATGTTCTCCTGAAGAAGGCAATGAGGAAATGTGGAGGAGAGACCTTCCAAGTAGAACTATCTTCCAGTGAGAGCTCACTCAGCAAGTTGGGCTATGCAAAGGCAGAACAAACTCTCAGGACTGAGAGGACAGGCAGTCAAACTCATGTCTCTTGGAGCCCACTTCTCAGCTGGTCTTAAGTTTCAATATTGCAGATGAGTCTCACCAACTCCACACCCATGGTAGAAACTGGCTGGCTGGCAAAGGAATTCAGGGAACTGATTCAGCTAAACCAACAGCCTGCCCCCCCAAAAAAGAGGGGGGGGGGCACATTATTTTGTTATTGGGCTGGATTAAATCCTGATCTTCACTTCCTACACAGTTTTGATGGCAGAACACAATACGTAGCAACTCTAGGAACTGGCACATCAAAAACATAGCTTCTAATACACTGTCACTACCAAAAATGGGGAGCTTTTCCATAAGACGATCTCACACATGACAGATCTTTACTGTAGACAGATCTGTACAGCAGATTGATTTGTTAATATTTTATAGAACCTATGTTTATGCATGAGGTGCATGTACAGATCAATTAGGATAAATATGCCAACTATGACTGTAGAAATAAACAGTACAATGAAAGAAGTACAAAAACTCCAAACACTTGAAACTATACATGCATTGAGTTTTACTAACACATTTCAGGGATACAGCAGGACAACGCAGAACCAAGTGTAGATCAAGAAACATGACCTCATTTTCTGCATTCCAGCTGACTACTGCATGACCTCTAAGTTTCCATTACAAATTATCCAGCCCTTCCTCGAGCTGAATGGACACACAAGCCGACTTAAGGCTTATAAGCAGGGGTTTTGATTTGGATTCTGAAAATTGAAGAGGTAATCAGCTTTGAAGAAAAGAAGCTGAAACCTAGTTTTGTCTTGCTTTTCTAGTTTGTTATAACCAAAATCTACATTTTCTGTTCCTCCAGAAATTACTTCTGTGAAATAAAACAGAATTCACCAAACCAGATTGAAACACAGACAGTCTACCTGTCAAGGAAGCTTCTCTATGAGCCACCTGTGACTAGAAAAATGCATATATGCTTTGTATAGGAAACGGAGATGGAAAGATGCAGTCTAACATTCTAGTGCTGTATCACGCTTTGTGTTTATGAGCACTCATACAACTAGAAAGCAGTGCAAGGCCCAAGAAAGTCTTTTGGAGATTTAAAAGTGAACAGATTTTGCTGCCAACACAGCTTATGAAACAGTCTCACAGCTGAGGGGCATTTCAGCAAACCTGTAGTTTGCAATGAGCACCATCACAGAGGCCACATGATGATTCCCAGTGCTAATCCTCTTTTTGCAGGAGTGTGTGGAACTTTGTTTTCCCATGTAGAGGAAATGTTTTTCCTTTAACAAGTATCACACCTACTGATTATCTACACGCTGAGCTTCTCGAGAAGTGTTTAAATACCAATGCAAAGAAGGTAAACTTTTGAAAAACTAAAATCTCTGCTTTATTTCTGTGCATAAACACTTCAAGTTCAGTCATTGAAACCAAAGAACTGTTCCTCTGGCAGGAAACTCTTCTGGCACAAATTTTGCTAGGAAACTTTTTTTTAAAATCGTCACTAAGTGTTGTGTCTTTGAAAGCTGATTTTAAGAGCTCAGCTCAGAGCTTGTTTCCACAATCATTTTACCATTAATAACCCAAATGTTTGTTCTCATTTATTTCTTTGTTCTTAGCCTCCCAAAGAGAAATAAATCCTAACTTCATTTACACATGGGTTAAGGAGAAACAAAGCCCAACTTGTTTCTAAGGCACTTCGAGATAATTTGCTTTGTAGGTGCAAATTCTCCATATAAAAGCCTGTGTGCCATGTCCAAGAACCCTCTCCCAACATAAAAAATAAGCTATGTGTTTTTACAGGCTTCCAGGAATATGCATAATGTCCATACAATAGCTTCCCTTGTTAAAGACAAGGAGTTTTCAGAGTAATAAAACATGATGCCCTACAGACTTCTCGCTACATGCTCACACATTCTCCTCAATACAAGAACATGGGGTCCTTGTCTACAATTTCTATGCATTCCCCTCTAAGTGTGATAATCCACAGAACATGTGTCACAAGTTAAGTACTTCCAGTCCTCCCCCAGCCACAGCAACCTCAGCTTTCACTGTCCCAGGACTGAGAAGCAGCAGAGTCGTGGCTCAACTGGTTTCCCACCAAGCCATCCACAACTGCTGAACTTACCTCACAGATTTTCCCTTAGATAGCATAGTTATTTGTGTGTCTCTCCTCTACCAAACCAAGGCTATTAATGAAACTTCCCAGAGCTTAACAGAACTGAGATCTCACTCTCTCCACTAAATCAAGATAGTTGATCATTGGCTTCAAAAAGCCCAGTGGAAGACAGATGGATAGATAAAATCATTCGATAAGCTTCAGTTCCTCAGGAAACCATGCTAAAAATAGCTGATATCAAAAACTCAGCCAACAAATTTAACTTAAATTAACATAAATACCAACTGGAATGTTAAAATATGTTGGCTCTTAAATAGCACCTTAAAAAAAAAGGTGTCTCAATGGGTCAAAATGAAAACAATATTTATATATAGCAACAGAAGAGCATTCATTGACTTACAAGGTTCACTACCAGAACAGGTTACAGTCTAGGGTGACATCAGTGCGGAAGAATGTAGGACGCAATAAATGACATGACTGAGCAGGGATGTTTAGCATGTCTCCTGCTCATTCCACAGATCATTAGCTTGTCAGAGTGGGTACAGAAAACATCCAGACTTCAGTTCCCTTTAAACAAACATTTGGGTTTTATCATTTGCTTCCTAGATTTCCAGGAGGCTTTGAAATTTTGAAAAAAAAACATGTAAGCTGATGTGTCTTCAAGGTGATGTCTCATTGCAAAGTTAGCACCTACTGCTTCCCAAACGTCCTCATTTCGTCTCCTCTACTAGGATAATTTCTCAAAAAGTACTTATAGACTCTACGTGCCAAAACTTTATTTTCTCTTATCTTAAGAATAAATCAGATCAAGACTATGCAAAGTCCTTACAACCCTTCCTCCAGGCAGCTCAGGAATTTTGATGTTATTTCTCATCAAAAGAAAAGAGCAAGTATATTGGTATAAATCAAATGAAACACTAATAATCCTAACTTTCTACCAAGATTAAGGGGAAACTAGGACTTTAAAACATTTCTTTCTGTCTTAAGCCATTTACACCTAGACCAATACAAATTCAAGGTATCAGTAGGTAGCCCAGTCTGGACTGGCTAAAAGTTTGTCAGGCTGGAAGTCTTCTGGATTCAAACAGCTCAGGCTTGGTTCTCACTCAAATGTAGTGTTTCCTAAAATTTTTCTTTGCAAAACTTCCAGTCTACACAAATATCTAGGTAACCAAGCCTGAGAATTGTACACGAGCAACAGAGTAAAATTACTGCCTAAGATTCCATAGATCCAGAGAACAGTAACAGTACAGATGACCAAGAAGAATTCTATTTCATATTACAGGTAGGCTCCCCCAAGTATAAATACACCTCTTCTCATCTTTTTCAGACTCAAGTCAACTTAATGTCAATTTATTATCTAGAATTCATTTTCATAGGTTAGATGGTGAAAGCTGGATCAATCCAAGTTCACTGAAGGTGAGGGGGAAAAAAAGTGGTGAAGAAATTTTGTGAATTTGCTATACTCCTCCATTAAAGTCATGTCACAACAAAAATTGAGGAGAGCTTGGTTTGCAATATCTTCAGCAAAGAAAGCATTGTACCCGTTGAAAAGGAAATGCAATAATAACTCCAGTGATGTGTCCTGGAGAACTGTAATACTGAATGCTTCCAGAGAGATCAACTGACAGGGAAAAAGAGAAAAACACACTGTCCATGAGAAAGGAAAAAAAGTGGCTTGGAACAGCATTTGGCACAGCTTAAACAACAGAAAGCAGCAAAGAAAGTGTATAACATTGAAAATGACACTGGAGTAAACTGTACATTTTTAGTCTAAATACATTCAACACGTGGGAAAATCTTTATTAAACTATAAGCCACAGAAACATATGTTTTGATTTAGCTTAAGTTGCAGCACACAAACATGAAAGACCATTGCCTGTATTTTCCCCTGGGGCTTTTTTGGAGGAAACCAGTGCTGTTTATAACATCTGTGCTACAATCAGAGAATTATAAAATAACTTGGGTTGGATGGAAGCTCTGAAGATCATCTGGTTCAGCCTCCCTCCTATCCCATCAAAGCAAGGCCAACTTCAAAGTTAGAGCCAATTTCAAAGTTTGGTCGGGTTCCTTAGGGTCCTGTTCTATTAAAGCTTTAAATATCTCCTCCAAGGATGGAGACATCAGAGCCTCTGAGTAATCGGTTCTAGTGTCTCACCACCTTCTCAGGGAAAAAGCTTTTTCCTCTGTCACAGGGATCATGTTCAACTTATCCACCAGGACCCCCAGGGCTTTTTCTGCAATACCACTTTCCTCTCAGTTCATCCCCAGCTCGTTCTGGTCTGCAGGGTTACTCCTCACAGGGGCAGGACTTCGCCTCTGCTGAACTTCACGAGGTTCCCATTGGCCCATTTCTTCAGCCTGTCAAGCTCTATCTAGACGGCAGCACAAGCAACTGATATATTAACAACTACTCCCAATTTTGAATTGACTGTGGACTCGCTAAGGGTGTGTGATGCCAAATCCAGGTCACTAAAAAGGATGTTCAACAGTATCAGTCTCAGCGTCCAACAGTGACCTGCCTCTAGCTGAACAATTCCATCCAGGTGGGCTTTGTCTCTCTTATCCCCATCCCTGCATACTTGGACCATGTCTCTGTATTCTTCATGCATCTGCTGCATCTTTCTCTGCCTTCAACTTTTGTGTTCCTCCTTTTTTATGTCCAAATTTAGTCTGGAGCTCCTTGTTCACCCATGCAGACTTCCTGCCACCTTTGCTTGATTTCCCCTATATTGAGAAGGATTGATCCCAATTAGGAGACCTTGATTTTTTTGGAAAAAAATAAAAAAAATTTAAAAAAAAGAGAAAAAAAAATAAAAAGGCAACCAAGATGTCCTCCTCCAAGTCCAAAAATGGTGAATCCAAACGAGCAGAAAATCAAGCAAAGGTCCAACGAGTACAAAGACATCAAGCCCACAATGTTTGGTTCCTAGTGTACAACTGAATTTTGGGAAGTATCGATTCAGATTTAGGACATTATCCAGTGATTGTTTAAGGCAGCATCTACTGCCAGAAGGAACCAAGAACTGCAGATTCTCTGTTATTTAGTTTGGTTTTAGGGAGATAAATTTTATTTTGATGGTGGCATTTTAAACACTGCACAGGCATTGAGTATCTTCCTAGAGTGCCCCTTCTGACCCTGAACTCTCCTTGGGCTTGAGAGTAGCTGTCCTGAGAAAGCTGACATGCTAGTGGAAAGCCTGCTCACAGGAGTCAAGAGAAAAGCTGAGAGCTCCTGCTTGCAAGTGTGTGCTCCCATAAAACAACAGGAAGAATAGCAATCCCTCACCTCACTTAGATGACATAAGGATGCATTAACTAGTGCTTGTGAAATAGCAATCAACCTTTTATCCAAAAAGTATGCCCTCCATCCACAAATTCCAAGACCCTCTGGCACTGTGACATTAGGTGCTTTCAAAAAAAAAAAAAAAAAAGGCAAAGCGAAGCTTTTTTTTGCTAGCTCACAACTCAGAACTGGTATCTCATCACAACCAAAAAATATAACAGAATAAAATGCATTAGTTCTGTAATAATAAACAATAAAATTCTGTATTTCTGTGGCATTTTTTGAGAATTAAGAATATGACTGTGATTAAGATGATGCACAGCACCTGAGAACCTGACTGAATCTCTATGACTTCCTGAACTATTTTTGTTGAAAATTTCAGCAACAAATTCTGCGTTCAGGGTGCTTGCCCTTACCAAAAAGCACTGTGCATATTTTAAAAACCCAGTACAGTAACAAGTGAATTAAAATGGTATCACTGTGTGAAAATATAATGAAACTTCAATAACAGGTGGAATGAACTTCTAATTTATACCACCACAGATCATCACTCTATACAGGCACTGTTTTTGATGTAGCAGTTTCTCTTCTTTGCTCTAGCTTCCATTACCCAGTAAGGGACAGAAGGAAGAAAAACCCACCAAGCCTGTCAGAATGTAACGGGACTGTGATCTGCTTGCTTAATAGGTACCAGTGTAGATCGTCCCTGGGTAGCCAGGACAGCTTTCCCAGGCCAACCACCTCCAGAACAGACACACTTCTGAACTGGGTAGCAATAACCTGAACTGCTTTTCACCCACTATGTGGGAGGAGAAGAGCCAGCCCAGGAACAAATCCTGTCACAGGCAAGAGGCAGAAGGATGTCATCACTTTTGGGACCCTTGACAAGGTGGAGAAAGCACCTAAGAAAGGTGGAGAATCTTCATGCGAATATTCTGTATGTTATGCAAGTTGAGTTTTTTGATTTCCAACTGTCCTACACACATTGCCAGGGAAGTCAGAGAAAGTTTAAAAGCTCAAAGAAGAACAATTTTTATGAGCATAAGAACTACCAACATGATTTTTAAGTCTTCCCAGTTGGATGTTAAAAATCTTGGGGTTTAAACATCTGAGAGCATTTCCACAAATGCTTTTTTGCCTTTAACTTTTAAGTTGAATAAGCAACAACAAACTTCACCATTTTTTTAATTATCCTGGTCTCCATTTTCCTCTTTCCTCCTGCATGTGATTTTAGTATTTGAATGGTTTTAATGACTCTTCAGTCCCAATCCCACAAAAGCTGCTCTGCGAGTGGCTGTGCTGAATGCCACTGGCATCTGCCTGACCAGATCAGCTGCAGAACATGATTGTTGCTCAAATGATACTCAGATGCCTTTTCTTAGAGGGAAGTTCCTCCAGTGGTTAGCATGCACTTAACAGATAAACGGTTCTTGAGGTTTTCTTATTTCTTTCTCATTTTACGCAGAGCAAGCCAGGTGAACCTCTAGAAAAATATACTATACAATACAGATGGAAATCAGGGGAAACGAGGGGAATAAACCCTTCAACAGTATGACAAGGGAAAGTGATGAAAGACTACACTGCTGAGGTGCCCACAGGAAGGGTTTATTACTTCAGTCACACAATCCTTACAAACAAAAACTAAGCTTGATTGCTCGTGATTATTCTAAGTTAATCATTAGAGTTGGCCTAAAATTCACACCAAAGGACAGGAGTAAGGTGGCTTGACTGAGAAAAGATTTTAATCATTAAATGGGTTTTTTTTGTTGGGACTTTTTTGGGTTTGTTGTTGTTGTTTGAATAGGACCCTTCTACTTTGCTAAGCCCATTGCATGGCTTTGGTTAGCATAGTTCACTTCATGTAAAGGGTTTAGAAGCTGCTAGCTGCTGAGCAGTTATAAGAACACACAAAAAGCAGAAACTGTACACTTGTAGTTGCAGTTTACTCAGGGCTGAATATGTAAAAGTTTCCCTTCCTACAGCATTTAGTTGGCAGGCTCAGCAAACAAGAAATCCAATGTGCTATTGAGCTGCTGCCATTACCAATACGGTGTTTAGTACAGACAGCTCACTGAAAGGTTGGCAAGCCCCTGTACAAGAACAGCCTCAGCTTTGAGTTCTGCTCGTGGCGAAATCAGGGACATACAAGCCTTTACATTGTCTTTCTGAATAGTAATTGAATTCTTTCTGCTTCATAGACTATAAGATACTGAGTATTAGCTGGGATTTTCTGTAGAGAGCTTTGACTCCGAGATGAATTCACTGTCTCTGCTCCTGATGGCCATTCAAGTCACACTGCATGTACCAACTACTGGGTTCAGAAGACAAATCACTCTGAACAGCCATTGCAATACATTTCACTGCCATCACCAAAAGCATGTAATGGTAAGGCAAATTTTTGCTAAGTAGTATTACTCTGTCCATGCAGCTTTGAGAGAGAATGCAGTGTGAGTACACTGCCAACCATGAATATGCAGCAGCAGTTACACACACTTCCATTTAATAACTTTCTCCATTTTGTTTTCCTTTATTGATGAGGTGATAATGTAAATTTTATAATCTCTTTTGCTGAGGACTGAGAAACCAAAGAGCTTTATACTGTGGGAGAATAATCCATTTTCAGGTACAACCTTGTGGTAGCTTTCTGTAGTAACACTTTGCCCAGACATTGGCTACACCAGCTGACTGGAGTTCCTACATCTAACATGGCAGAAAGAAAACCAAAACCAACACAACCAAAAATACTTAATCAGAATATTCAGATAGGTTTGCATCAGATGAGATCAGCATTACCTGTGTATTCTGACATATTAAGAGCCCTTTCCGATGACAGGCTATGAGTGCAACAATTTAGTTTGTGTTTTTGAAGAAAATCTGATAGGAAATGACATTCTGGCCTTCAGGCACTACACTGAGTTCAGCTAATTAATAGGCTGAATTGATTTTTCTTCTTAAAGGATGCTTGATTTTATTGATTTGGCAGGAAAAAAAAGTGACATTGCTGAAAGCATTAGTAGGGTGAGATTTTAACTGTGAGAGAAACACAACACAGTGGTGTACTGGAAAAAGCAGATCTTTTTTATTGCTACATTGAATGCTTTTTTACTTAGCCGGTAAGTCTGCTAAACGTTTTTCAGAAGTTAGAAGTTCTTCTAAATCACAGTGGAAGCACTAAAAAAGACTGAATCCAACAGCAACGCAAGGACTCAGAACTGCTCCACTCATGTTTTGTCTCCTGGATAGGTGCATTGAAACAAAATGCTTACATAATAGCCACTGAAAAAAAAATCAGAAAAGCTTTTTCTGCTTTGATATTTAGTTTCCTGATTAGAAACAAAATTATACTTAGCTAATAAGTAGGCCGTTTAGCCTTTAATTGGTGTGCAAACAATTGATGCCTTTTACACAGAGCTGCCTAGGGTCATTCCTCAGTTTCACGAACACATTTTTTTTCCCCAGCCTGTTCTCCCTTCTCTAACTAACCCATATACTTCGTGAACTGTAAGAATACAGATGCTTTCACAGATGACAATTTCACAAACAACTATTAGAGAAAATTTGTATTTGCTTCTTATACTTACAGAATTGTAGCTACATTTGAAAACTAACAACCTACTGTGGGAGCCTTGCCCTGTCCTGCCCCCAATACCTATTTTTGAAGCTGGGAGAAAACCAAACCTGACTGCTCTGAATAACTCGATTTTTCTCTGTGTATGTTCTATATTGTGCTGCACTTCCAGGTAGTAACTTAGTATGGCCTGAACACACTCTCTCATGCATAAAATGGGAAGATAGAGCCTAGTGGCAACTCCTGCGAAGACCAGAAGAATCAAGGAGAACCTCTGAAATTACTGAGAACTTATTTATTTAAACTCTTACCTAAAATCTTCAAGAAGTCACTGCATTAAATATGACAGCAGAAAGAGAAGATGGCTACAGAACCACTGAAGGTGGTGTATAACTTTACAGAACTTGATGTTCAACTTCTAGCCAGGAGAGATGCTGCAGCTCTGCACGGGGGAGGAATGAGTAGACAGCAGCAGGGAGCTCCTTACTCGTAACCATTCCACTGAATCGGGGAGACATGCCAGGGGCAGACCTGTCATTCAGCACTGCTGATCTCCTGGGGAACAGGACTGAAGCTCGTGGACAGACAATGTGCTATAATAGCCCAATTTCCATCCCCAAATCAGGTTTCTGACTTTTCTCCATCCCTTCCGCCCTACATCAGCCCCAGCTTCGGTCTCACTACGCATACTGTCACTAACACAGCTCCTGTGACTATGGCCCTCCTCCTGTACGAGGTGATGCCAGGCCAATACAAAGAACAACTCCTCTTCTCTCTCTTGCATCTCTTGGTTTTCAGGGCTGCTGTCAACAGCAGCTGTATTACACCCGTGGTGGAGGCCTGAGGGATGCCAGCCAAGGCTTGCACCTCTCGATTGCACATTTCTGTGGAAGCAGTGGCCATATCCCAGCAGCTACCTTCTGCACCTGTGCTCCCCACCAAGGGGAACTGAGCCTCGGCCAGGCCAGGGGGCTGCTCTTCATGGGGAGAGAACTCAAGGGGACCCACCATCAGCACAAGAGGGAGTCAGTGGGGCTTGGTTGCTCCCTCGAGCACAGAAATAAAACCTCAAAACAAATGATTTCACTGTCAAATGTGGAGATGTTTCTCTCCATTGCCACAATGTATAGAAAGGTATTTACTAGAGAAATAGCTGTTACTCTTAATAAAAGAGTTTTTTTTCTCTGTTTAATGTTATTTGCTGTGGCACATGAAAGCATCACCTCCACTCCTAAACTGCTTCTGTGGAAATTATTTAATTCAAGAGACAGACACAGGAGTAGATGAATGAGTAACAAAGATATTGATTGCACTCAAATACAGCAATTTGCAAAAGTAAAATCAGAATACACTACAATGTTCTCTAAATGGAATATACATCAGAAGTTTCCTGTGAGATTACAATCAAGTCTGATGGGTAACTTTAAAATCAACATGTATCTTATATACACAGAGCAGGAAAAAGAAGTCATCCTAGCTTTTCCACATCAAAACAACCATATAACTTCCTTCCTCTTTACCACTTACAAAATAAAACTGCATAAGTTTTCCCCTTCTTTGTATATTGACTTAAGATAGAAGAGAATACTCTGATTGAGACTGATCTGGGAAACACGTTTCAACCGAGATGCTGCCCCTCAGACACAAGGGATTACAAAAATATTATTCACGCATATATTACTCACTAGATAAAAAGAATCTGTAAAATCAATATAGTGAAAAAGAAACCAACAGAACGTTTTCTAAAACAGATATTTTCTAACCCTCAAGCTATGCATACTCTTTATTATTAAAAACGCTCAACTATCTGCACGTATTCAAATTCACTGCCTGCACACTTCTTTGCAAACAAACAATGCCATTACTTACTAATACTTCAGAAACTTTTGATTCCAGTTATGTTGTCATCTTGAAACAGGTAGGCTGTGTTTAGAAACTGCTACTAAAAGTAATACTTCAGAATTCCCAGTATGGAGGGGGAGCAGGACTACCTTCAATGCAACCACTGGAAAAGAAAACAAGCCCAATGTATCCATCATCCTAAATCCCTTCTTGTCCAAAATTCAGAACCTGCCCAGTTTTAGGAAGCATATCATCCAAGACCTGGGCTCTTGAACAGGTAATTCTTGTGGCAGAGAGAGGCAGAGATTTCAGGAGTTGCCCTGTGCTGCTGCTCTTCAGTACCAGCAAGAATGACCAAGCATGACAGCTAAGACTAAGATCATGGGGACTTGCCTAACTGTGGCTTAATATAATCCTGAAGAATTTCCCAGGGAAGTTTTTACTTGCCTTTACAATCTTCCATCTTTGTCACTTTCTCCAGATTTTGCTATGAAATTCCATCAAATGGCACAAAAACATATCAAGGATTGAGGTGAAAATCCTCTCCATTTTCCACTTGCTTTTAAGCCTTTTCTTAGTGAAATAGAGTATAGGAGATAATTACAGACATAAGTTGCATTTTAAGTGAGCTTCCTCTTAAAAGGAACAGCCCAGTTTAAAGAAAATGATTGGGTGAAGTGCTTAACATCTAACAGAAGAAAACTTAAAGCTTTTTACTTGATTTGCTCCATATAAAAGGCAGTTCAGGACTACACCTATTTCTTCCTTGAGCCAACAATTTTGAATATTTGTTGGAGAAGATAGACATAAAAAGCACAACCCTGTTGAGGATGAATTTGCAGCTTAGTAACAGGCTTTGCAAGCTATCTATAAAGTCTCCACTCTACTTCAAAAGAGGTTGTCTAAGATGTCGTTGAGATATTTTTTGACTTTTTACTGTTGAGGAAACAGAGACCACAGGATAAAATAGCAACAAGTTATTAGATTTTTATTTTCACTGATATTTTACAATGAGTCAGACCTAAAAACTGCATGTAGTATGCCTTACTTAGGATACTGTAGTTACAGTATATTGTCCTTGATCCTGTTCATGCCTGAAATCATAGACAGGAATTAAATACAAGCTGAGTTTTCAACCATACAATGCTGTTATTTCCCAGCTGCATTTACTGAGTTTTCCCATCTTGCAAGTTGCATTCTGCTGGCTTTTCACATCCAGTGGATAATAAAAGACGTAACCACAACCACCTGGTTACATATTCAAATTAATTCAATCCAGATATAAATAGCCTCAATGTAAAAACATGAATTCACAAACTGCTGAGAATTCAGTATCTTAGTTCACTGCTGGGATTAATTTCTTTTCAGCAGACTGGCTGTCTAGAGAATACCCGTAATGCAGTAAATGAAAACACGTGTGTTGCTGCCAGCAGCGAGAGTCCATGAAATTCTAACCGATGGATACTCAAAAACCAGAACCGTGGTGGGAAACCAATGCTTTGGCAGTCACTGGAACAAGAATGATAAAGCTAAAGATTCCTCTTTGTAGCTGTATTTCCCTCTCACTTAAAAATGAAATAAACGTTGGCTCCTATGGAGTTTAATTGGTGGCGTACTTCCAGAGATGCTTTAAAAACAGAAGATACAGATTTTTGCCAGGTTGCAAAATATGGGCAGTGGAGAAACAATAAGGAAAGAGACCTGTCTGTCCCTTTAATATCAAGTATATATCTCCATATTTAGAATATAAGTATTCTAGGGCACTTTTAAAAAATGGAAGAAGCAGTATGAGTATCTTATACTACCCTGATCTACAGGTATCTCAAAAGAATTATACTTGAACTTGCTTAACACCTCTAACAGTAAGTTATTCGGGCAGAGGGCTACAGGATGCTTTATGAACATTTAACTTTGAATAACTGGTCTGACAGATGTTGATAACAGCTGCTAACTGTGTCAAGTTATACAGAGAATTTGTCTTGACTTTGCACTTTGGGTTCCTTTCCCTTGTAAGGCAATTAAGTATGACCTTAATTCATAAGTTTGAGCAGGCATATTTTTGACTACCACAGTGCACCTGCCAGTCACGAATTTAGGTCTGTAAATGCCAGCAGGTACCGAAGTGAAACAGAACACTCTGACTACAGAGAGAGAATGCAAAATAGCACAATAGCTGCTGATGCCAGCCACAGACCTGCTTACATTTGAAACAGCAGCTACTGCCTGGTTTAGTAGTTCAAGGTTAATGTGACAAAAATAATCAATGAAGTTAGTAACAGGATTTCTGACTCACTAAAGCCGTTATTTGGAGTTTTCACAACAAAAATGTTGGCCCTGGGCTACTCTGGACTCTTGGAAAAAATGCTGGAGTGAAAAAGGCACTTACAACCCTACGTAGCACTGTGCTCTTGCTAGCTGGGAAAAAAAGGACAACATAAACTCACATTAAACAGAGTGGGTCTGAGTAAATGTTATGATTAATCAGAGACAGCTTATTGAATAAAAGCATCCCAAACAAATAGCACGTGAGATAAATCCAAGCTTAATATGGCTCGAGGGGACAAAGTTCTAACCAAGCCTAAATATCTATTTATGAGATGGTTTTGCAGCTTATGAAGCCTCATCCCATGGGACTACAGTAGTGCTTCCAGATATCTTTAATATTTAGGAATTAATGTAAATGCTTACTCTTTAGCAAGGAACTCTGCTAACATATCTGTAATTTCTAATATTAGAGAAAATGGTTATTTTATGACTACTGCACTCAGCTTAGTCCCAAGAAACCACTTTTTTCACAGTTCTGCTACAAAACTCATGTGTCACCCCTCAAATCACATCTCTCAATCTCTCTAAGGAAGAACAAAAGTAGTGAACAATACTCCCCTCTCTGTATAGATCACAAATCTGGAGATTAAGCAGGAGCTTTCTATCCTTGTCTGCAGCTACTGTGTCTAACACCATAAGCCAGTATATACCAAAAGTTATATGATCTGCATTATTGACTAACTCCAAAATGTAACCACATCTCTGGCCAAGTTGTGCCAGTGTTTCACCACTCTCATTGTAAAAAATTTCTTCCTTGTATCTGGTCTAAATCTGCCCTCTTTTAGTTCAAAACCATCAACCCTTGTCCTGTCCCAACAGACACTGCTAAAAAGTCTTTCCCCATCTTTCTTATAGGCCCTCTTTAAGTAATGGAAAGTTGTAATAAGGTCTCCCTGAAGCCTTCTCTTCTCCAGGTTGGATAACTCCCAACTCTCTCACCCTTTCTTCATAGGAGAAGTGCTCCAGCCCTCTGATCATTTTTGTAGTCCTCCACTGGACTTGCTCCAATAGATCCATGTCTCTCCTGTGCTGAGGACTCCAAGAGCTGGACACAGTAATCCAGGAGGGCTCTCAGAAGATTGGAGTAAAAGGGGAGAATCATTTCCCTTGACCTGTTGGCCATGCTTCTTTTGATGTACCCCAGGATACAATTGGCCTTCTGGGCTGGAGGCACACATTGTTGGCTCATGTCCAGCTTTTCATCCACCAGTACCCCCAGGTCCTCCTCCACAAGGATTGCCCCTACCCACGTGCAGGACCTTGTACTTGGCCTTGTTGAACTTCATGAGGTGGGCAAGGGCCCACCTCTGAGGCCTATCAAGGTCCCTCTGGCTAGCACCCAGTCCCTTTTGCTTGTCACCTGCAAACTTGCTGAAGGTGCACTCAATCCCATTGTTTATGGCATTAATGAAGATACTAAACAGCACTGGTCCCAGTATGGCCCTGAGGGACATCACTTGTCACTGACCTCCATCTGGACATCGAGCCATTGATCAGCCTCCGGATGTGACCACCCAACCAATTCGTTACCCACCAAACAGTTTACCCATCAAACCCATATCTCCCTGTTTTACAGAGAAGGATATTGTAGGGGACCAAGTCAAAAGCCTTACAGAAGTCCAGATAGATGACATCCATATCTTCTCCCTTGTCCACTGATGTAGTCATTCTGTCACAGAAGGCCAAGTAGGCTGGTCAAGCAGGACTTTCCCTTGGTGAAGCCATGTTGTCTGTCTCTCAAATCACCTCCCTGCTCTCTGTGTGTCTCAGCACAGCTTCTAGCAGGACCTATTCCATGATCTTCCTCTGCACAGAGGTGAGGCTGACAGGTTGGTAGTTCCCAGGGTCCTCCTTTCTACCCTTTTTAAAAATGGGTGCCGTAGTCCCTTTTTGTAGTCACCAGTGACTGCAGCCGACTGCCATGACTTTTCAAATATCATGGAGAGTAGCTTGGCAACTACATCAGTCAATTCCCTCAGGACTTTGGGATGCCTCTCAACAGGTCCCATAGACTTACATACGCTCAGGTTTTCAGGTGGTCACACAGTTGATCTCTTACAGCGGGGCAGACTTTGTCGCCGTGGTTCCCACCTTATGGTCCATCAGCTCAGGAGGTGTGAGAAGAGAGGCTGCCAGTGAAGATGGAGGCAAAAACGCTGTTGACTCCCCCAGCCTTCTCCTCATCTGTTGCTACCAGTTTGTCAGTTTTGCTCATCAGGGGGGTATGCTTTTTTCACTTTCCTTTTGGTTGACATACCCATCGAAGACCTTCTTATTCTTTGGCTCCCCTGCCAAGTTCAGCTCCAGACATGTTTTGGCCTTCCTGAACCCAACCGTACACAAGCAGGCAGCATCCCTATACTCTTCCCAGGATACTTGTCTCTGCTTCCACTACAGTGGAAGTACAGTTCCTTCTTGCCTTTTGGTTTGACCAGCAGGTCTTGACTCAGCCATGCTGGTCTCTTGCCTTCATTGCCTGATTTCTTACATCTGGGGATCAAGAGCTCTTGTGTTCTATGGAAAGCATCCTTAAAGATCTGCCAGCTCTGTTCTGCTCCCTTGTCCCTGAGGGACATTTCGACAAATATTATTTTCCAATGCTAACACATATATGTTAAAATATATTTTGTGAAACTTACCCTTTATAATACCATGAACATTGAAAGCTGTGCTACTTGAACCATCAAACTTTCTTCCATACAAAATTGCTTGGAATTTCTTCAAAACTGCAAAATCTAACATTAATCTCTCCAATGACTTACATCAAGTCCTGTAACAAAATTACCACTCAAAAGTAAAAAATGAAAGACCTCTCCTATAAAGACTTCAGGTGGCAATTCTGTTTTGTTTGAAAACATGTTCATGGCATCCAGTCCACTTAGTTTCATGTAGGAACTGGCCCATGAGTCAAAGGTTTCTATGCAGTTGATGAGAGATGCCTTTGAAGCCTTCCTGATAAGAGATCCTGCAACTTTACAATCCACATGTGGCAGGAGTTCGAAAGCATTTTTGTCCCTTACTTAACTCCTGGTACACAGGAGTGCATTGTCCACTGCTAAGAACTCACCACCAGGACAATAAATGTAACCTAATGCATTCATTGTGATTTCCTTCCCAACATGAGAGCTTTCGTCCCCCACCTTGACCAGTGTTTATGTGGGGCCCTGCAGAGTGATTGTCAATACAGTCATCAATGATCTAGAAATTGTGAGGGTGGCCAAGCACTGGTACAGGTTGTCCAGAGAGTTTGTGGAGTCTTAATACTCAGAGGTTTGCAAAAACTGTCTAGACATGGTCCTGGGCAGCTGGTTTTGGGTGGTCCTGCTTGAGCAGGGGGGGGTTGGACCAGATGACCTCCAAAAGGTCTTTTCCAGTCTCAGGCACTTTGTGATCCTGTAATGTCATATCCTAATACGTACATACTCCCTCACTTCCTCTTTAAATAGTGTATTAACACAACAATACTGCTTGACAGATATAAAATCTAACAACTTCTGCTCAGTGATCCGGAATTTGAAACAGATTACCTAACTGTAGGAGATAAATGAGACATTTTAGTAATTGTAAGGTTTAGTTTGCCTATTAACTGTATTCTTTTAATGCAACACACAGAGCTAGATTTGTTGCAGAAGTCTAAAGCAGAGCTACCTCCCTCAAAACCAAGCAACACTTTTAGCTCCTGTACCCAGTACCAAGAGCTTCTTCAGGTTTGTGAGTTCCTCAGCCCCCATGAAAAAGCAGAGAAAACAGACTAAGGCCAAGAGTTTTCTCTCTGATCTTGAGCTTTTCCCATGTGGATAGCAAGAGTTTGAGACAAACTAGCAACACATTCC
>NW_008623493.1:46800-47101 GCF_000691845.1 Merops nubicus | reverse complement strand
AGGGGGGGGGGGGAGCATTTAAGTGTTCTTAGCACTTGGGCCAGAAGTAAAAACAAACAACCAAAGCTTCTTATTTTCTTCCTCCAAATGAAACCAGAGGTACTTTTTTATTATTGTTAACCTCTCCCCTTATATCCAATTCTTCAGTGTTGGACAAATTCTTAAAATGTTCTCCTTATTGTAGAATACATACAGATTTCTCAGTTACAAAATTGCTAGCCAAATTTTGTAACTAAAAAATATACCCATTTTCTTAGAAGTAAAACCAAAAAACAGCTACAGAGTTTTAAAAAATTGAATA